>NC_007089.4:5809930-5827430 GCF_000004695.1 Dictyostelium discoideum AX4 | reverse complement strand
AATAATATAAACAATAATATAAATAATAATAATAATAATAATAATAATAATAATAATAATAATAATAATAATTTTAATATTTTTCAAATAATAAAACAAATAATAAATTCAAATTTTAATATATTTTTAATTGTGTCAACTATATCATTTGCGATTTTTATAATAATAAATTTGACACCAGTATTTCTTTTATGGGTATTTGCATTAATTGCAGTATCTGGTACATTCTTTCAAATTTGGTATGGTTTAAGATATAATAGTAGAATAATAGAAGTGAATGGTTATCATTTTTATCCTGGAAATAATCCAAACAATACTAATAATAATAATAATATAAATAATAATAATGGTGGTGGTGTTGGAGCAAGATTATTTTTCCCAAATTCCCAATTTTCGAGATTATCACATTTAATAAATCCTCCTTTAAATTTACAATTAACTTTAATTGATAGAGATTTTAATTCAAATGGTAAATTTATTTATAAATTCAAAAGATTTATATTACAAATTTAATATAAAACTAATATTTTTCATTTTTTTTTTTTTTTTTATTTTTTTAATATTTAGATTATGATATGTTATTAGCATTAGATAATGATATTCAAAATCATGGTGGAGCAAAAAAAGAACAAATTGATTTATTACCAACTCATTTTATAGATACAGATAAAGATTTAGAAATATTTTTAAAAGGTGGTGATTCAAAGACATGTTCAATATGTTTGGATGATTTTGCTGTTAATGATGCAATTAAAACATTACCATGTATTCACCATTATCATTCAGATTGTGTTGAAAAATGGTTAAAAATTAAAAGTGTTTGTCCAATTTGTAAAACAAGTGTTTTTGAAAGTTAAAAAATAAAATAAAATAAATAAAACAGGAAAAAAAAAAAAAAAAAAAAAGATCAATCATCATATTTTCAAAATTAATATCTAAAATAATTAAATCTTAATATCTAAAAATAAATATAAATTTTTTTAAAAACAAAAAAAAAAAAAAAAAAAGAAAAATAATTAATGGTTTTTTCAACCAAATTATTATTATTTATTTTTTATTTTTTTTTTTTTATACATAAATTTTTTAAAAATTTATTAATTTATTAATTTATTGCATTTTAACATCAATGGTAGTGGCGGAAGCTTTTTTGGCAGCTTTTTTATTAATTTTCAATGGTGAAGCGATTAAAGCTTTGATGGCATCATCAGTGACAGAGAATTCTGATCTAACGAATGGTAATGGGAATTCAGTACCAATGAGTTTATGGTTACCATTTGGTAAGACTAAAACGGTAGTTTTGAATTGAACGACTTCACAACCGGATCTATCAAAGAGTACTGGGTAAGCGGCTAAAACTTGATGTTCAACGAGTTCGACCAAACCGAGTTTGCTAACTTTTTCATCAAAGTTTCTTAATGGGAATGGAAGGGCAGAGTAACGTTTAACGATTTGATCTTTGAAATCACGAGAGGCCTTTGATTTTAATTTGTAAGTGCTATCTAAATTTCTTCTGTAAATGGTTGGACGATCAGCTTCTTCACGAGCTTTACCTTCACCAGTGCTCATGACGATATCGATGCAGTAAACTTCATTCTCTTGGAATTCATAGGTTTGAATCTTTTGTGATGGTTCATTCTTTGAGAAGATTACTTTTTCACCATCGATAATGAAACGTTTTAATTCGTGTGATAAAATACCTGAAACACTAGTGACGCCATACATATCGGAAATCTTTTCAATGACTTGAGTGACTTCATTTGATGTTTTACCTGGACGAATCATTCTTAATGCTGCTTCCAATGCGTAGTGGGCAGCACAAATTGCATCGGCAACCTTACCAGTCATTGATTCAGCTGATGTGTTACCAATGATAATGGTGTGTGCACCTACTGCAATGTAACCATCAATATGACAACCTAAATCAATCTTTACAACATCACCTTGTTTCAATGTACGTGTATTACCTTTTAATGGTGAAAAATGACCAACACAATTATTAACTGAAACACATGTTGGGAATGCAATACCCTTTTCTAAATTCTTTCTCTTTGTAAATGTTTTTGCTGCTTCTGCTTCAATGAAATCATCACCATATTGACAAATATCAACAACTAATGCTCCAACAACACATTTTGAAATTACATGTTTAATTGCATCTAAAATAAAATAAAAAATAAAAATAAAAAAAAAATTTTATTAATAATTTATTTTTAGAAAATGATTAAATAAAATTAAAAAAAAACTTACTATTTGCAATAATACCAGCAGCATTGTATGAATCAACAACAACTGGGTTTGAAAGATCTTCAATAGCAACTGGTGCTTCTTCTTTGATTTCTTGGTCTTTGTTTGACATCTTTAAATTATATATATATATTTGATTTCTTTAAGAAGTAAAAAAAAAATAAAGAAATAAAAAAATAAAAAAAATAAAAAATAAAAAAAAAGTTAATATTTTTTCATTTTTAATTCCAAGATTTAGGAAAATGAGTTAAAATAAAGAAATATATAAAATGATATCATACTTTTTTTTTTAAATTGAAATGAAAAATAAAATAATTTTTTTTTTTTTTTTGAAATTTTTTGTTTGTTCACACAAAAAATTTTTTTTTTTTTTTTTTTAATTTTCACGTTTTGGGCATTTTTTACAAATTATTTTTTTTTTTTTTTTTATTTATTATTTTTTTATTTTTCCTATTTTGAATTAATTTATTATTAAATTTTTATTATTATTAATTTTTTTTTATAATAAAAAATTAATTTAAAAAAAAAAATAAAAATACCTTTTTGATCAAAAATTTTAATTATTTATAATAAAATTATTTTTCTCAATTTTTTATTTTTTTATTTTGAATACCCCCTTTATAATTTTTAGTCCAAAAAAAAATAAAAAAAATAAAAAAAAAAAACAAAAAAAAAATAAGAAAATAAAAAAAAAATAAAAAAACTATAATTGGAAAATTTTTTTATTTTTTTTATATATAAACGCACTGATTTTTAATTAATCCATAGATTAATTGAATTAAACAAAAAAAAAAAAAAAAAAAAATTAATGTTTGGATTAATAGTCTAAATTTAGAATATTGATGATCTAATTTTCATTGCAAAGTTTTTTTTAATTTTTTCTTTTTAATTATTAAAAAAAAAAAAAAATATGGAAAAAAAAGTTTAAATAATTTTTTTTTTTTTTTTTTTTTTTAAATATTAATAGATTTTCTTTTAGTAAGATTAAAAATGATTGAAATGGAAAAATGAATAAATAAGATCTTATTATCTTTTACTGGAAAAATTAAATAAAAATTAAAATGAAATTATAAAAAAAAAAAAAAAAAAAAAAAAAAATTAAAAAGCAAAATTTTCAGAATTTTTTTTTTTTTTTATCAAACGTATTTGTTGGCGCTAAACACAGATAAAAACAAACAACAAATAGATAGTAAAAACTCATTTGCAAACATAACCTTCACACACACATACTCACACACGAATTCGGACATATATATTATTATTATATAATAAATTTTATATTTTATTTTAATTTTTCAATTTTTTTAAAAAAAAAATAAAAAAAAAAAACAAACCTAATAATCGATTATTATATTAAAAAAAAAAAAAAAAAAAAAAAAACCAAAAACCAAAAACCAAAAACCAAAAACAAACTGTAAAATAAATAAAACAAACACACAAACACACATATAAATTAATAAATACAATATATAAAATAAAAATGAACATAATTATAGAAGGAGCAGAGAATATTGATTCATTACCATATGTTGATGATTCAGTTAATGAAAGTACGTACATACATTCACTTTTTTTTTTTTTTCATCATTTCAATTTTAGTATTAATATGTATTTTTTTTTTTATTTATTAACTTTAATAGATGAACAAGAACTTATAAATAAATTAATTAGTGATGAAATGTCAACATTTACACCACCAGATTATTTAGCACAATTACCATCATTTATAGATATAGATTATAATGTAATTATTATTTATATATATATACATATATATATATGCCATTTATAAATTATATATTAATTTATTTTTCATAATAATAATAATTTTTATTTTTTTTTTTTTTATATTAAAGAATTTTCAATTTTTAGAAAATGATTTTAAAAGAATGGAAAAAGAAGAAAAGATGAAAGAATTTGATATTGGTAGATATAAAGTTGAACCGACAACAACAATGATAAAACAACAATTAAATGAGAAACAATGGAATGATAGTTTAAATAATGCGAGATCACAATTGGAACATCAAGATATAAGAAAGATTAATTTAGAGTTATTACAACGTTACGGTGGTAACAGTTGGAAATTATATTTATCAGATTTAGAGATACTTCAAAAGACATTAAAGAAACAATTGGATCAAAAGAAACAACAAATCGAAGAAATCAACATTCAAAGAAAGTTATCACAAGAACAAACCTTTGAAAAGATTCAACAACATGATAAAAAGTTTTTAGAATTAGTTTATAAAAATACTGAAATCGAATCAGCTTGTAAAAGTATTGAATTGGAAATTGAACAACTAAAATTAAAACAACAATTACAACAACAACAAGAAAATGGTGATTTAAATAATAAATAACATTTTTAAAAAAGAAATTTATTTTTCTTTTTTTATTTTTATTTTTTTTCAATAATAATAATAATAATAATAATAATAATAATAATAATAATATAAATAATTTATTTAAAATTTTATTTATTAATTGGAGGATAGTGTATATACTGTTTTCTTTCTGGTAATTCTTCTTCTATTATTCTTACTCTTTCTTCCTCTTTTTTTGTGCTCCATGATCCAATCTCTTCTTTATTTCTAGCACATCCCATACAAAAACCTGAAGATGGATCTAATTTACAAACGTCTATACATGGTGTGGAAATTGTATTACCTCCGATATTTCTGAATTTTAGTTTAAATTAATAATAATAATAATAATAATTATAATTATTTATCAGTATAAAAGAATAGGAATAGAAAGAGGAATAGTTATAGGAATAGTTATGATAATAAATAGATAACTATATTACACTTTTCTAACTTGCACTTTTGACGCATCTACTACTTTTCCAATTCTAGATGTGACATACATTGCTTTTTTTTTTTTTTTCCTATACAACAAAAAACTAAAAATAATAATAATTTTTTATTTTTTGGAAATTTTTTTTTTTTTTTTTTTTTTTTTTTTTTTTTTTTTTTTTTTTTTTTTTTTTTTTTTTTTTTTTTTCTTTTTTTTTTTTTCTTTTTTTTTTTTCCAAACTATTTTTTTTTATTTAACCAATTATTTATTTTTTTTTGAAATGAAAAAATTATGAAATTAAAATTGTTTTATTTTCCTTTTTTTTTTTTTTTTTTTACAAATATGTGTTTTCTGTAAATAAATAAATAAATATTTCTTTTTTTTTTTTTTTTTTTTCCAATATTTTCAAGTATTTTTCCAAAATTTTCCAATATTTTAATTTGTAAAAAAAAAAAAAAAACAATTAATTTTTCTTTTCGATTGGATTTAAAGTTGATCTTCTTTTTTTGGCATCCTCTTCTAACATAATTTTTGATAATTTTAATAGTGCTGGATTACTTTGTTGTTGTTGTTGCTGCTGTTGTTGTTGTAATAAAGTTTGAGAGGTTTGAGATCTTGATATAAATGGAGGTGATGTTAAATTACTCATACTACTACTACTACTTTGATGTTGAAAAGAAGATGATGATGTTGTTGAAGATTTGTTATTAATATTACTTGATTTAAAAGTATTTGGACTATTATTTTCAGATAAATTTTTTGGAATTAAAACTGATGAACGACTTTTTAATTTTTCCAATTGTTTTTTACCTTGATCTATTAAATCAGCCAATAACAATGAAACTTCATCTTTCTCTGCCTGTTCTTGAAATATAACTTCAATGGATATTGAAATATTGTCAGAGTTTAAACCATTTAATAGAATTGATAATGGTTTAACAGAAGGTAATAACTTGGTTGAATGATAGGGCAAAGAGAATGAATATTGGTATTGATATTTCTTTGTGAATGAACTATTCTTTGTAAACATGATATTATCATTGAATAAGAAAATATATCTATTATGATTGTCATTATCATTTTTACCCTCTTTAATTCTAACCCAACATTCTTTTAATATCTTTCTTGTTGATTCAAGTATTGGAAATGGAGATCCTTCAACACAATTTTGAATCTCTAATAATCTTTCATTATTTTCTTTAATATGTTGACATTGATTAACAAACTCTGCAACCTCTACAAGTTTACCATGAACCTCTGTCAATGTTGAGAAATCCTCATCATCTTTTGTGGTGCTCTTTAATAATTCATTAAATAGTAGTGGATATTTACAAATACGTTGAATTGGTTTTATTAAATAATCCAACATTGATAATCCTCTACCATTACTATTACTTGATATTTCATTTTTAAATGTTGAAAATGTTGAATTACTTTTAACTAATTCTGAACATACTTGAATCGATTTCTGATGATGTGTACAATATTGTGAATACATTTTAAAAAATGCTGACTAAAAAAAAAAAAATTAAAAATTAAAATAAATATTTTGTTATTTTCTTTTTTTTTTTTTAAAAAAAAACTTATTTACCATTTTTTTAAAAACCATAACACAATAATGAAGTGTTAATGGATTTTGTTTTAAATCATCAACTATAGTTTTACTAACATTTCTTATGATTTCAATATTTGAAAATATATTCATTATATTTGGTTTATCCAATATTCCTTTTGATGATAATGGTTCAACCATTTCATTTATTATGAAATCTAAATCTCTTAGATAATCTTCTTCAGTTGCTAATAATTCTTCTAAAACCTTTCTTTGTAATTGTTCATCACTTGAATTAGTGGTTTGATTAGGTGTGGTTCCAGGTGTTGATTTTGATAAAAATGTACCTTGACTATTTGATTTTCTTTTTTGTTGACGTTGGTTTTTATTTATTGTCGATATTGGTTCAGATTGAGTTGATGTGGTTGATAAAAGAGAAGAAGAGGAAGAGGATGCAGAAGATGAAATTGGTATTTGTGGAGGTTTAGAGGATGGTTTCCATTGGTTTATTACACTATTTTCTAAACTATTTCTACCAGTACTTGTACCACTTGCATTGCTAATACTATCAGTGTCCGTGGAATTTGCACTATTAGCTTCCATTAACATTGATACATCAACTAATTGAGGTGATTTATGATACCTTTCTAAAACATCAATTGCCTCTAAAACCGTCTCGGTATCTTTATCCATTGGACGTTTTTTATAAGAATGTTGATTTATATTATAATATGGATCAAACATACCACCACTGCCACCACTACCAATATTATCCAAATCATTGCAATTTATATCACCACCAAATCCACCAAACCCTTCATTATTAATAGTTTCAATACTACCACTACATTCAATATTAGAACCATCAATTGTATTTGAATGAACATCAAATCCTTCATTATCGAAATTATTCATTGTTAAATTCTCTAAACTAATTTGTTGTTGATTATATTCTTCATCTACAATTACTTCATCTTTATGTACATTATTTTGAATATTATTATTATTATTATTATTATTATTATTATTATTATTATTATTATTATTATTATTATTTACATTGTTTTCGATATTCGATAGTGGTGGTGGTTGTTGTTTTATATTGTCACCTAAATTACTATCTATACTTGTCGATCTTGAAATTGGTGGAGTTGGCAATAGTCCTCTTGATCTTCTTTTATTACCACCACTATTAAAATTATTATTATTATTATTATTATTATTATTATCATTACCAGATATATTACTATTTAAATTAATTGATGTTGATGCTCTTTGTACTCTTGGTGGTTGTTTTGGTTGTAGTTTTTGTGGTTGTTGTGGTTGTTGTGGTTGTTTTTGTTGAATTTGTATTTGTGGGGGTGGTGGCTGTGGGTTTTCTTTTGGTATAATTTTTGGAGATGATTTTTGAGGTGATAAACCTTCATTTGAACAGTTACTTTTTTGTCTATTATGTCTAGAGTTTACAATTGGAGATTGTGTTTTACATTCCACATCTTTTTGTTGAAAAAATTTCACCCTATCTGCAATAAATCCACTTGTTTCTCCATTATTATTATTATTATTCATATTCATACTCATATTCATATTATTATTATTAGTATTATTATTTTGTGTTGAATTATTAAAATTACCAATTGTACTCCCCCTACTAAGTCTCTTATTATTATTGTTATTGTTATTATTGTTATTATTATTATTATTATTTGTTGAAGATGAAAATTTATTTTTTATCTGTTCCATTTTATTACTATCACCTCCACTATTATTCCTGTTGTGACCATTCATTTTGTTTTTTATATCATTTATTTTTTTTATTTTATTTTTATTTTTAATCTTTTGAGTGCACCTTAATTTATTATTATTATTTATATATATTTTTTTATTTCTAATTTTTTTTTTTTATTTGAATAATAAATAATTTTTAGTATTTTTAGTATTTATTTTTAATTTTTTTATATTTTTATTTTTTAAAATTTTTAATTATATATAAATAATTTTTTTTAATATTGGTTTAAATTATTGTGCTAATATTTTTATTGCTACTATTATTACTATTTTTTTTTTTTATTTTGGCTATAATTTTTATTGCAATTATATTTAAAAATTATTATTATTACTATTATTTTATTTTTTTATTATTACTATAAAATAAAGGAAAAAAAAAATATTTTTTTAAAAAAAAATAAATAAATAAATAAAAAACAAAAAAAACAATAAAAAAAAAAAAAAAAAAAAAAAAAAAAAAAACAAAACAAAACAATCTTTATTTACCTTTTTTAATTAAAGGGTTTTTTAAATTAATTAAAATTTTTTTTTTTGTTGGAAAAATAATTAAAATTAATAATTTTAAAAAATAATGAGAGATCTGTTGAGAGATAGAGTTATAAATAAAAAATATATATAAAAAATATATATAAATTTTTTATGTGCTGGCAAGTATTTTAAAATAATTATTTGTGAAAATAAAATAAAAAAAAAAAAAAAAAAAAAAAAACTAAATGGATATTAAAAATTAAAAATCCTTTTTTTAAATACGTATATGTAAGTTTTAAAATTTTGATATGGAAGGAACCCCCTTTTTTTTTATTTTTTTATTTTTTTTTTATTTTTTTTATTTTATTTTTATTTAATTTATTATTTTTATTTTATTTTTATTTTATTTTTAAAATAAATTATAATAAAGATTAATTAATGATGTTTTTTTTTTTTAAAAAAATAAATTAAATTTTTGATTATTTTGTGTTATTTGGCGTGTTAATTATCGTAATTATCATATGATTATAATAAAATCTATTTTTGCAGAATATCGTTTTTTTTTAATTAACACCATTTTAATTTTTTTTTTTTTTTTTTTTTTTTTTTTTTTTTTTTTATTTTCATAAAAAATTTTCTTTAATTTATTTTTAATTTTATTTTTTTATTTTTTTTTATTTTTTTTTTTTTTATTTTTTTAAATTATTTTTTTGACATAAAAAATGAAAGTTCATTGTTTAAGTCAATCAGCTCAATCACCATGTTTTCTATTAGAATATAAAAATGTTAAAATACTATTAGATTGTGCATTAGAAATTTCATCAATACTTCATTTCTTACCAAAGAATTTAAATTATAATAATAATAATAATAATAATAATAATAATAATAATAATAATAATAATAATAATAATAATAATAATAATAATAATTCATATTCATTTAAAGAAAAAGATAAAGAATTGAATCAATTTTTTAAAAATATAAATGGAACATTATATATTGATAATGGATGTAGTAACATAAAATATAATTGTCCTCAATTTGAAATGATTGATGATTTTTCAACAATTGATATGATTTTAATTTCAAATTATACAAATATCTATGCATTACCATTTATCACTGAATATACAAATTTTCAAGGTAAAATTTATGCAACTGAACCAACTGTTCAAATTGGAAAGTAAGTTTTTTAAAAAAAATTAAACAATAAAAATATAAAATATAAATATATATACTAAAACAAAATTAAAAGATTATTACTTGAAGAATTAGTACAAATGGATAAACAATATAGTAATAGTAGTATAAATAATAATAATAATAATAATAACTTATCAGATTGTTGGCAAAATATTGAAATATTAGAGAAATTAAATGTACATAATGTTGGTATGGAGAATGAGAATTTATATAGGGATAGTTATAGATGGAAGGATTTATATAAAAAGATTGATATAGAGAAATCATTTGAAAAGATACAATCGATTCGATTCAATGAAAGTATTAAACACTATGGATTTGAGTGTATTCCAAGTAGTAGTGGCTATGGGTTAGGATCGGCAAATTGGGTCATTGAGAGTAAAGGCTTTGAAAGGGTGGTCTATATATCGGATTCGTCTTTATCATTATCACGTTATCCAACACCATTTCAATTATCACCAATTGATAATCCAGATGTATTAATTCTAAGTAAAATCAATCATTATCCAAACAATCCACCCGACCAAATGTTGAGTGAACTTTGCAGTAACATAGGCTCTACGTTACAACAAGGTGGTACAGTTTTAATACCCTCCTATTCATGTGGTATCATATTGGATTTGTTTGAACATTTAGCAGACTATTTGAATAAAGTCGGTCTGCCTTATGTTCCGATTTATTTCGTTTCATCCGTTAGTAAAGCCGTGTTATCCTATGCCGATATCTATTCAGAGTGGTTAAATAAATCGAAGCAAGAGAGAGCTTTCATGCCTGAAACACCTTTCCTCCATCAAGATCTAATGAGAAAAGGCCAATTTCAAGCCTATCAACATGTACATTCAAATTTTCAAGCAAATGATCCTTGTATCATTTTCACTGGTCATCCAAGTTGTAGAATTGGTGATATCACAACTCTAATTAAACTCTACGATAATCCAAAGAATTCAATACTCTTAATTGAACCTGATTTCGATTTCAAATCAACCGTCTTACCTTTCTCTAAACAAATATCAAGAATTCAATTCTTACCAATTGATCCTCGTATAAATTTTAATGAAGCAAATTTATTAATTTCAAAATTATCTCCAAAACATTTAATAATACCTAGAATTTATAAAAGTAAGTTACTTAAAAAATATACATATTGATTTTTTAATACTAACTCAATAATTTATATACAAAAAAAAAAAGATTATGTAAAAAATAAACATTCAAATGGTAATTTTGGTATAGTCACAACAATATTACCATTAGATACAATTAAAATTCAAAATAATCAAAATTTTGAATCTGGTTTTATTGATAAAGAATTAGCTCAAACCATTCAAACAAAAGTTTTAGATAAATCATCACAATTAAAAAATAATACAACTACTACAACTACAACTACAATAAATAATCAACAACCAATTCATGTAGCAGAGATATCAGGTGTTTTATCAATGAGTGATCATGAATTAATAATATCACCACCAAATATTTCTGATAGTAATAAAATCATTCATATCAAAGAAAAGTTTATTTGGGGTACACTTTCAATTGAAAATATTATAAAGGCTATAAATTCAACAAAACAATTTAAAAATAATGGTGATTCTATTGAATATTTCGAAATAAATGAAAACTATTATTTAATTAAAATTTCAAGTAAAAACAAAACAAACAACAACAATAATAGTGACCAAGTTACAAATATTCACTTATCACCACAAAATGTAAATATTGAAACAAGTTGTGAAACTACAAGAAGATTAATTTCTGATATAGTTTTATTAAATTGTAATGGTTTTTATGTTTAAAAAAAAGAAATAATAAAAACAAGTTTAGAAATTATAATTTTTTTTTTTTATTTAATAAAGAGGGGGGGGGGGGGTAATATGTAGACAATATTTCAAAAGTTATTATTATTATTATTATTATTATTTATTATTTATTTATTATTTATTATTTATTTTAATTATTTAATTTATTTATTTTATTATTTTTTAAATGATCATTAAATAATAATAAATATTCATCTTTTTTATCTTGTCTTGTTTTTTCACCGAATTTTAATTCTAATATTGATAGTGTTACATTATTTAATTTTGATAAATCTCCATTGAATATTAATTCCAACTCCCAAAGGAATTCAAAGTATTCTTCTTCTTTACGTGGATCCATATGTTGTTGTTTCTTTACATGTGATATGATGACGGTATCATTATCGATGGCCTTTATGCTAATTTCCCAACCACCTGCATCTTTGAACATTAATCTTTGACAGATACCAAGTTTCAATTCGATAACAGATGGTGCGATAATTGATTGATTGCAAGCTTTCAAAGCTTGAAGAATTGGTGACTGTTCACCGAAATTCTCCAATAATGATTTTGAAAATGGTAGTGGTTCACCAATGGTTGTGTATGTTTCAATCAATTGTTCAGAGTTTCTAATTTTACTTGTAGTATTATCATCTGAAACTGGGAATAATTGTAAAAGACCTAATAAAACGTCAATGACTTGTTTCTTTGGACTATCTCTTTGTGCTAAATCTTTAGTTGGTGATTCAGATGATGATGATGATCTTGCATCGAAAACTGAAATACATGATGCTAATCTTGGTAAATCCATTCCAACTGGAAGAGTTGAAAATGCTCTTAACCAAATCTTTTTGGTATCTTCTTTTAAGTCTCTTGGTGGTAAAATTGGTTTATTAAATACAGGTGATGGTGATGTAGTTGGAGTTGTTGGTGTTGAAGTTGTTGAAGTAATTGAATTTGGTACTGGTAATAATAATGAAGAATGTAATGATTGAACTGGTGTAGTTGTTGGTGTTGTTGTAACTGTTATTGGTATAGTTGTTGTTGTGGTTGTTGTGGTTGTTGTGGTTGTATTTGCCACAGAGGATGACGTATTTTCTGATACTATAGTCGTTGTTGATGGTATATTATTATTATTATTATTATTATTATTATTATTATTATTATTATTATTATTATTATTATTATTATTATTGGATTCTAAAATAGTTGGTGAAGTTGAATTTAAAGATGGTGATGATAGTGATGTAATGAAATGTGGAGGAACAAATAACTTCTTAACAGGCTCTTCAACTTTGCCAGAGGTTATTAAATCTTCAACTTTTTCAAATTTACGTTTTTTATCATCATCTTCTTCTTCTTTAACTTCTTTAATTTCCTCTTTAACTTCTTCTTTAACTTCTTCTTTAACTTCTTTAATTTCTTCTTTAACTTCTTTAATTCCTTCTTTAATTTCTTCTTGTTTGGTTACTTGTTGTTTAATTTTTTCTTCTTCTTCCTCTTCTTTTGTTTCTTCATTATTATTTTTATTCTCTTGTTCTTTATCATCAACTTTTTCTGTTATTTTATTTAATGGCTTCTTATTTTCATCTTCATCGTCATCGTCATCATCCTCGTTATCTTTTTTATGATTTAATAATGTATTGATAATAGATGTTGATTGTGATGAATTTGTTGATTCTTGTTTATCTGTATTTGATGAATCTGATGAATCTGTATTTGATGAATCTGATGATTGAGTTTTTGATGAATCATCTGTCTTTTGTTCAGTACTAAAGAAAATACCATCAGTTGGTACATTTGTAATATCAGATGATGATGGTGCAACTTCTTCTTGATTTTCAATTTGTACCTTTTTAATTTGGTCATCTTGTTGTTGTTGTTGTTGTTGTTGTTGTTGTTGTTGTTGTTGTTGTTGTTGTTGTTGTTGTTGTTGTTGTTGTTGTTGTTGTTGTTGTTGTTCTTCTACAGCTTCAACAGTATTATTATTATTATTATTATTATTATTATTATTATTATTATTTTGTTTTTCTTGTAGTTCAAGTTCTTTAATTTGATTTTCAAGGTTTTGAATTTCATTCTCCATTTTTTCAACATCCATTGTTTCCTCATTAATAATTTCAATTGTTTTCTCTTGTTCTTTAACTTTTTTAACCTCTTGTTCTACCTTTTTAATCTCTTCTTCTTTTTTAATTTCAACTTGTTCAATTTTAATTTCTTGTTGTTTTTGTTGTTTAACTTCAGGTTTTAATTCAGACATTTTAATTGGTGATGATTTTGATACTGAACCATTAATTGATAATTTACTTGGTGAAACAAATTGTTGAGTTGGATTTGGATTTGTTGGTTTTTTAATAGATGATACAGGTGATGATTTGGTTGATGTTGAGAATCCAGATGTTGATTTTGGTTTGGTTAATGAATCTTTATTTGGTGTTGAATTATTTGAAAGTATTGGAGTACTTAATCTTCTTATAGATTTTGGTGAAGATAATGTTGTTGATGTTGTTGTTGTTGATGTTGATGTTGTTGATGTTGGTTTAGTTGGTGTATTACCATTTGTTAAACTTGATTTAATATTTGGAAGTGGTGATGATGGTGTTGTTGTTGTAGTAGTAGTTTTTTTAACCCCACTACTACTTGGACTACTACTTATACTACCAAGAGGTGATTTAAGTGTCATTGACACTGGTCTAGTGGTTGAAGATATTCTTGGTGAAGAAGTTGATGGTGAAGATGTTAATGATCTTGATGGAGAACTCTTTGGTGAGGCTTCTGTCTCTTTCTTCTTCCAAAATTCCAACATCTCTTTACCTGGTGATGATTTCATAGATGGTGATGATGTTGGAGTACTAAATGATGAATGTGATTTACTTGGTGTTGTATTTGTAACTGGTGTTCTTAATGATGGTGTTGATGTTGATCTTGTTGAAAGTGGTGTTTTATTAGGGGTAGATGATGATGATGATGATGATGATGTCGTTGACGACAATTTTGATGTACTAGTTGGTGGAAGTGGTGTTGCTGATCTAGTTGGTGAAGATGATGATGATGATGTTGATGATGGTGACGATGATACAACTTTATTAATTGTACTTGAAAGTCTATTTGGTGTAGATGATGATGTAGTTGTTGTTGATGATGTCGATCTTAATGGTGAAGATGTTGGTGTTGATGATGATGTGGTTGTTCTTGGAAATGTACCAGATAATCTATTTGGTGTTAATGATTTTTGTGGTGTTAAACTTGATGTTGAAGCTACTCTTGATGGTGATGATGTTACTGTTGTTGATGATGTTGTTGTTGTTGTTGAACCTAATCTAGATGTAGTTGTAGTTGATGATGATGATGATGATGATACAGTAGAAGTGGTTTTTACTCTTGGTGATGAAGTTGGTGTGGTTGATGTTTGTTTGATAGTGCTATTAACTGGTGTATTTGATCTTGATGGTGATCCACTGCCACTACTACTACTACCACTGGAACCAGTGAGTGATTTAGTTTTATTTATAGTTGGTGATTGTATTGCTGATGAAGATGATGGTCTTGCAATATTTGAACTGCTACCATTAAATGTTGATGATAAGTTTACTGATGCTCTCTTTGAAACACCGCCACTACTACTACTACTACTAGTTGTTGTTGTTGTTGATGAAATTGGTAAACTTGATGAAGAGGATGATCTTTTATATTCTAATGCTGGTGAAGGTCTCATTTTTAATTCACCCGATTTTTTAATGTCATTGCCGCTTGACAATGGAGATGATTTAGTTGGGGTCGATGCTTTTTTTGTTGATATCTCACCTGATCTATTCAAACTATTGGATTTCACTGGTGATGATGTTGTTGTTGTTGTTGTTGTTGTTGTTGTTGATTTTGCTGATACTGCCATTGATGCAACATTTGATGTCATTGTTTTATTGCTGCTATTGCTCTTAGTGCTATTATTATTATTAATATTATTATTACCACCAACACTATTATTATTTATTTTATTATTACTATTATTATTATTTAAATGGTTCTCTATTATGGGTACTGTCATTACAACATCGTCTTTTATCGATATCGACCCTTCTTTTATTTCCTCTTGTTGTTCTTTTTCTTCCTCTATTTGTTCTTCTATTTGTTCTTCTATTTGTTGTTCTTTTTGTTGTAGTTGATCTTGTTGTAGTTCCTCAACTGATGACATTATAATTTATAAAGAACTATATTAATATTTATTAATATTAATATTTAATATTAAAAAAAAAAAAAAAAAAAAAAAAAAACAAAAAAAAAAAAAGGAAAAGGAAAAAAAAATTTTATGGCTTTCAAAAAAAAAAAAAAAAAAAAAAAAAAAATTAAAAAAATTAAAAAAAAAAAAATTTTGACCGTTATTGTGTGAAAAAAAAAAAAAAAAGTTCCCTCCTTTATGTAGTTATTATTTCATTTTTTCAGTATTTAAATAAAATAAAATAAAATAAAAAAAAATCTACTTCTAAACAAAAAAAAAAAAAAAAAAAAAAAAAAAAAGAATTAAAAAAATTACAAAATAATATTTCAAAAAAAAAAAAAAAAAATAATAATAATGATAATAAAAAAGAAAAAAAATAATAATAATAATGATAATAAAAAAAAATAAAGATAAAAATGAAAAATAAAATAATTTAAATACTATTGTATTTTAATATTTATTTTCATTCCCGCTTCCATTTTTTTTTTTTCTCTTTCGTTATTCGTTCCTACTCCCAATCTCGATTGGCAAAAAAAAAAAAAAAAAAAAAAAATTCTCATTGTTCGTTTTTTTTTTGGTGAATACCAAAAAGAATCTGTTTTTTTTATTTTAAAATAAAATAAAAACATCTCTAATTTTTTTTTTTTCTTTTTTTTTTTCTTAATTTTTATTTTTATTTTTATTTAGAAGGCCCAAAAAAAAAAACAAGTTTTCCTTATTATGAAGGATTTTATTTTTAAAAATTATTTTTATTTTATTTTTTTTTTTAAAATTTAAGAAGGCCCAAAAAAAAAACTAGTTTTCCTAATTATGAAGGATTTTATTTTTAAAAATTAAAGAAAAAAATTTAGGAGTGAAATCAGAAAAAAAAAAACACTTTTTTTTCCAAAACTTTTTTTTATTTTTTTTTTTTTTTTTATAAGATTTTATTCTTCTCATACACACCACACACACACACACACACACCACATTACAACAATCAATAATAATTCATTTTAAATTATTTCATTTTGAAAAAGTAATCAAAATTAAAAATAAAAAACAAATAAATAATAATAAAAAAAAAAAAAAATAGAAAAAAGAAAAATTCACGCTGAATCATTTTTGGAAATTTTTTTTTTTTTTTTTTTTTTTTAATCGAGAGAAAAATTAAAAATAAAAAAAAAAAAATTAAAAATAAAAAAACAAGATAACCCCTTTGCCTCCATAAAAAAAAAAAAAAAAAAAAAAAAATTAAAAATAAAAAATAAAATTAAAAATAAAAAAAAAATAATAAAAAAAATTGATTTTTTTTTTTTATTTTATTTTTTTTTTTTTTCAAAAAATTATACAAGCACAACAACAATAATTTTTTTATTTAATTATTTATTTATTTATATTTAAACATTAAAAAAAAAAAAAACAATCAATATCAACACACACACC
>NC_007089.4:5789930-5807430 GCF_000004695.1 Dictyostelium discoideum AX4 | reverse complement strand
ACAAACAAACAAACAAACAAACAAACAAACAAACAAACAAACAAACAAACAAATAAAATAAATAAATAAACAAATAAAAAAAAAAAAAAAAAAAAAAAAAAATTGTGTTTACACAAATAGTAGTATTAGTAGTAGTAGTCTTTAAATTAAATTTATTTTTTAATTATTTAATAATAATTGATTATAAACTTTTGAAATTCTTTCAATTCCATTATAAACAAATTCATTTGATAAAGTGAATATTAATCTATAAAAACCAGGTTCATCAAAGTAACAAAGTTTTCCAGGATTTAAAAAAACTTTATTTTCAAATAATAATTCCCATAATTGAATTTCTTTTTTAAATGGACAATCATTATCTTTTAATTCTAATGATGATGGTAATTTATTTAAACATTTTCTAAGATCAATTGTTATGAATAAACCAGCAGATGATTTTAAATAGGGTATATTAAAATGTTCCAATGTTTTAGTTGCAAAATTATATGATGATGTTAACCTTTTTTGATTCTCTTTTATAAATGAGCAAAGGTATTTCTTATCCTCTATTATATTAATTAATGCCGATTGTACGATGTTACTACAAGAATAGTAATTTGATGTTGATAATAAATATCTTTGAACATCTAGATTTTGTGAAAAAAAATAACCAGCTCTAAATCCATTCAATCCGAAATCTTTTGAAAATGATGATACTAAATGAACATATTCTCCCATATC
This sequence comes from Dictyostelium discoideum AX4, assembly GCF_000004695.1. NCBI lineage: Eukaryota > Evosea > Eumycetozoa > Dictyosteliales > Dictyosteliaceae > Dictyostelium > Dictyostelium discoideum. The sequence continues at coordinate 5,806,710 of NC_007089.4, read as the reverse complement.
ACCTTTACATATATCATAAATACTTGAGAATGAATTTGTTGGTATTTCAAAATTTGCACCATCTTTTTCAAAAATATCATCATCATTATCGTCATTACCATTACCATCTTCATTATCTTCTCTTGTACCACTACAATAATTTCCATTAAAAATTGAAAGTGCATAAATTTCATCACTTAATAAATGAATTTTCTTTTTTCTACACCAATCAACTAATTGTTTAATTTGTTTCTTTGAAAATATATAACCAGTTGGATTATTTGGATTACATAAAACAACCAATTTAACTGGATGAAGTTGATATTGTTTTTCAAACTCTTCTAAATTTAATTCGAAATCAATTATTTTATTATCATTATTATTATTAGTATTATCATGATTATAAACTTCACTTTTAACACCAACGATTTTAACACCAAATCTTTGACCTGCGAATGGAATAAAATTTGGAAACATTGGTGATGGTATTAATGCAACCTCATCTTGATCACAAAACATATTGAATATATTTTCTAATAATGGTGTTGCTCCATTTGCCAATATTATTTGTTTATAATTAACTAATAATTCAGGTTTATTTATTGGTTTATACTTAAATAGATGATTTTGTAATAAATTTGCAATTGATTCACGACAATCTCTAAATCCACCCATATCACTATATTGAGTTAATCTTTGACAAAAATTTGGATCAACACTTAATTTATCTTTCATTACATCAAATGATAAAACATTTTCTGCAATCCCTAAACTAATATAGCCATCTTTATTAGTTTCTGGACAAAATAAATTCTCCATTGCTGTATAATGTGCAGTTTGCATTTTATTATTACAAATCGGTGAATTTAAAATTTTCTTTGCATTTTTTGAAAATGATTTATAATTATCCATCTTTTTTTTTTTTTTATTTTTCTTTTTTATTAATATTAAAATATTTTTATATTTATTTTTTAAGGGTATATATGTGTTATTTTTTTATTTATTTTTTTTTCTTTTGATTGATTTGACTATTTTTTTTTTTTTTTTTTTTTTTTTTTCTTTTTTTTTTTTTTAATTAAATATTATTTTTTGTCCAAACTAAAACAAAAAGGTGAATTTCTCACCAAAAAAAAAAAAAGAATTAAAAATTTATTTTATTTTTTTGTTTTTTTTTAATGATTTTTGCGAATGGTCGCTGGTAGAACAGAACCAATGGAAATTTCGAATTTTCTTTTGACAATTTTTTTAATTTTTTTTTGTCAAAAAATGAAGTAAAACGAAAATTAAAAAATAGATTTTTAATACTTTCTAAATTATAATAATAAAAAAATAAGTTTAATTAAAAAAAAAAAAAAACAAACAAAAAATACAAGTCTTTTATTTTTATTTTATTTTATTTTATTTTTTTTTTTTATAATATTATTATTTTTATAATTTTTTTTTTTTATTTAATTAATCAACTATTATTTTTTATTTTCTTTTTTTTCTCTTTGAGTATTTAAAAAAAAAAATAATAATTATAATAAAGATTATTTTTAAAGTAATCTTAAAGTAAGTGGTTACATTTTCCGATTGGCAATTATAAATTTATACTTTTTATAAAATTTATAACTAAAAATAAAAATTCGATTGAAAACTGTGGTATTTATTTATTTCTATATAAAACCCAATATTAACCCCATTTGTAATAATTATTTAAAAACTAACACCCAAAGAAATTTTGTGTATTTTCTTTTTTTTTTTTTTTTCTTTTTTTTATTTTTTTTGGTTATTTTTTTTTTATTTTTTTTACACGAGGACGTTTCACCGTTTTTGAATTTTATTTTTTTTTTTTTTTTTTCACTTTTGGATATTTATTTTTATTTTATTTTTTTTCTTTCTTATTTTTTATTTTTTTTTTAAAATAATTAAATTAAAAGAAAATAAAAAAAATAAAAAAATGAAATAAAAAATGAAATGGGAGTTAATCTTAAAATGGATGAAATTCATACTCAATCTCTTTTATCGCATGATTGTGCATTGCGCACAAAACTGTGAATAAAAAATTTTTTTGGGAAAGGATAAATTTTCAAAGAAAAAACTTTTTTTTTAGGATTTTCTCATATAGTGCTGAAAAAAAAAAAAAAAAAAGATCAAAAACTATTTTTACATTTTAAAAATGGATTATTAAAAATAAATAAATTTAATATATTAAATAAATAAATAAAATTACGTATATATAAAAATAAATAATAATAATAATAATAGTTTTTTTTTTTTTTTTTTTTTTTTTTTTTTTTTTTTTTTTTTTTTTATATATATAAATATTTATGATAGAAACAATTATAAATTATAATATCAAAAATGAGAAATTATTTTTTAAAATAATAAAAAATAAATATTTATTTTTAAAAATATTAAAATTATTAAAAACAAATAGAATTAGATCATTAAAATATGATCAAATTATAAATGTAGAATATATAATAAATAATCAATGGTTTAATTTATTGGAGTATAAAATTAAAAGAGGTGATTATTTAGTTTTTCCAACTTTTTCATCATTTCAATTAATTTTTAATAATTTTAATATTAAATATTTAAAAAATAATTTTAAAAATCAAGAAAATCAAAGAAATAATAAAAAAAAAGAAATTGAAAGATTAGAATTAATTTATAAATCATTATTCAATAATTATAATAATCATTTTATAAATTATAAAAATTTAATAATAGATTTAATAAAATGTAATAATTTTATTGGTTTAAAAATTTTATTAAGTATTTTTGGCATTAATAATAATAATAATAATAATAATAATAATAATAATAATAATAATATTAATAATAATATTAATAATAATAATAATAATAATAATAATAATAATAATAATAATAATAATAATAATAATAATAATAATAATAATAATAATAATAATAATAATAATAATTATTCTTTAAAATTACCATCATGGTTGATTGGTTATGAAAAAGAAATAGTAAATGAATCGATTAAAGTTGGAAATTTGAAAATAATATCATTAATAATAACATCAATACTTAATAATAAAACAGATTTATATTGGATTGAATTATCATCAGAAACTACAACAACAACAATAACTAATGGATCTACTAATTTTAGAAAAAGATATCAAATAATCAATTATTTAATAAGAAATTGTAACAATAGTGAATTTTATAAAGAATATATCAGTGATGTAATTAAAGAGAATTTTTCAGTATGTCCATTTCAAAATGATTTTACAATAAAAAATTTAATTGAATCTTATATTTCAATTAGGTTATTACAATCATTACAAGAGCAACCAAAATGTCTAACCCACTCTTACCAAGAAGATCTTCAACAAAAACAGGATTTTGATAAATTAATTGAAACATTGGATAACTATAAAATTAGTAAAAACTTAAAATCATTAATTAAAAATGAATTAGTGATTGATTCAAATTTAAAAGAATTATTAGAAACCTATTATTCAATTTCAGGAAAATATAGCCTTTGTTATCTATTATCAATAAATGATGAGAAAAGATTAAATCATTTCATTTTTAATAATACTAATAATAATAGTGATATTATTTCAATTAGTATAAATGCAATTGAATATGGTAATTGGCAATTATTAAATTATATTTTAAATAAAATTTCAAGTATTATGGAAAATAATGAAAAATGTGATATTGTAATGAAATTTAAAAATGAAATTTCAAATATTTATAAATCTATTAAATATCCTAATATTTTATTTAAATATTGTAATAATCAAGATTTGAAAATTGAATTTGTAAATTCATTATGTGATTATATTATAGTTTCTCAAGCATCAATTTTCACTATACTATTTAATTTATTGGTTGAGAATGATGATATTTCATTACTTGACTTGGCATTTAATAAATTAGAAAATAATAATTTAATTATACTTTTAATGAAACAACAAAAGAATCAACACCAAAATTTTAAAATATTTAATATATACAGATTTATTAAATCAAAACAAGTATTTAAATATATTTATAATAAGATTATTAAATCAAATATAGAAACATCAGATTCCTTTTGTAATATATCAATTTTATGGGAACTTGGTAGAATTGACTTAATTGAATTATATGAACAATTAACACCATCAAATATAATTATAAATTTTACAACTGGTTCAGTTTATCCTTACACTTTATCAAATGATTTAATTAAAGATAATATAATAAAAATGTCAAAATTTGTAATTTCAAAAAATCAACAACAACTAATACTCAATAATAATAATATTAAATATGTATATGATAAAATTGTAATGGATTGTTGGTCATCAGATATTATTAATTTAAATGATTCAAATTTATCAGATATACAATTTATAATTGAAAATACAGAATTTTCTTATAATCATTATCAACCATCTTCTAAATTAAAACGTTTATCACTAATTCACTTGAAAATATATGATTGGGTTTTAGAGAATAGATCAGACTTAATAGTTTTAGATCCTAAAAATTTAGATTCTTTATCAACAATTATAAATTTTATGACAACAACAACAACAACCACAACCAACACATCAGTTACAACACAAAATTTACTTCAACAACAACAACAACAACAACAAAAATCAACACCAAGATTAATTTTATTTCAAATTCATTATTTTGAATTATTATATCATATTAAAAAATTTAATTTTGAAGAAAATTCATCACTTTTTAAAAATAATAATTCAAAATTCGTTTGGATAGAAATTGGTAGATCTGGCGACACAGATTCTTTGGTGAAAATAATGAAAAATTATAAAAATGATAAAATGGAAAACTATGGTTTAAAAAACGATGATGTAGATTGTTATTTACTTGATACTGTATTTAAAGGTCTATTATTTGATTGTTTAAAAAGTTCTGCAAGGGTTGGCCATTTATCAATTTTTAAATTATTATTTGAAAAGGATAATGAATTTTCAATAATTATGTCAATTAATTTCAGTAGAGATTCAAGCGAAATTAATGAATTATTTACCTTGATTATTGATAATGATCATTTAGAATTATTCAATTATTTTATTAATCGTTTCAAACAATCAATTAATGACCTATATATCCATAATCAAAATTCTAAAATTTATTTCCATTATAGTAACAATCATTTGTATTAAAATTGTAATATTAAAAAAAAAAAAAAAAAAAAAGATAAGACTCAAATAAATTAATAAAAAAAAAAAAAGTAAAGAGTTGTAAGAGGATTACAATTTTTATTACTAAGATTAGAATTTTTAATGCTTTTATTTTTTATTTTTTATTTTTTATTTTTTATTTTTTATTTTTTTTTGGAATATTTATTTATTATTTTATTTGTTTCTTTTTTTATTATTTTATTTGGTTCTTTCTTTTTTTTGGTTATTTAAATAAAATTGAGTTGTTTTTTACAATTATTTTGAAATTCTGCAAAATATTAATTTTTGGATATATTAGTTTTTAAATTATTATAATAAAAATATTTTGTATATAATACCTTAATTAAATTTTAACCACCCCCAACCATAGCATTTTTTAAAATGGATATTATTTTTTTTTTATTTTTTTTATTTGTTTAAAAATTGTTACTTTTTTCTAATTTTTAAAATTTTTAATCAATAACTATTATTTCTCTTTCAATAGTTTTATTAATTTTTAAAAAGTTAATATTGATTATATTATTTTTTTTAAATGGTCCTTTATAACCTAAATCAGTGTCATAATTAATTATATTATTTGAAACACTATTTTTTATAAATGTTGTTAGATAGTTTGATATTGTTTTAAAAGTGTCTCTAAAACAATAAAATAATTCCTCTAATACACATAAAATGTATAACCATACAAATATAACTGAAATACATAATAAAATGTATAAAGAATAATAAATAATATTGAATGTGAAATAAAAAATATTAATAATTAAATTTATAACTTTTGGTATAATATTAATTGCAATGAATAAAATAACTGAAAAAATTATAACATTTCTAAATGATATAATTTGAATTGTTAATTTATCTTTATTTAATTGTACCATGGTTTATTTTATTATTCAATTTTATTTTTTTATTTACAAATAATTGTATGTGTGTGTGGTGTTGAAAAATTAAAAAAATAATTTAAAAAAAATAATGAAAAATAAATAAATAATTTATTTATTTTTTATTTATTTATTATTTTTTTTTATTTTTATTTTTTTTATTTTTTTTATTTTTTTTATTTTATTATAATAATTATAAGATTTATTTATAATTATCTTTTAAAAATGAAAAACAAATTGAATTTGGAATAACATTATTTAGGAATTGTTTTGGGGTAATTTCAAAATTCTCCAATAAGAGTAAGACCAATTCTAAATGATCTTTTGATAATGCTTTAAAGATGACTTGATTTTTAATTTCACTTTGAAGATACCAACTAGAGGCTAAAGATTTCTTATGTGACTTTTTTGATAAGACCAATGGATGATTTAAATATAAATATTCAAAAATTTGAATCGATCCTTCTTGTGCAGCAACCGACAGTAAATAAAGAATTGAAGATTTCTCTTCTTTACTTGGATAATAATTCTCTTTAAAGAATGAATCGAATATCATTGACAATGTGTAAACATCGGATCTAACAGCAATTGATCTAAGTAGTAAATCCGAATTGTCAAAGAATAATGTTGAATTTGGGGAAAAGGTAGTTGCTAAAGTTGAATGTTTATTAATTGGTGATTGACAATGATTCCAAATTAAATTCATATTACCAGAGAGATAGAGATACTGAGTTAATTGACTTTTTGATAATTTGCATCTACCACCTTGTAAAAGATCTGAACGTCTATTTGTCAATATCCAATTGAATAATTTGATTTGATTTAAAGTGATCACTGTATCATTAGGATTGAATGGATTATAATCATAAGTTGTATTATCAATAAAGAACTTTATATCAATTAATTGTTGATCAGTTTTTAAAGAATGTGTTGGATTAATTCTAATTGATTTTAAAACCATATCAAATAAAAAGCTATCATATAAATATTTATTTGGTCTCTTTGTAAATTTATCATTATTATCATTATCATTATTATTATTATTATTATTATTATTATTATTATTATTATTATTATTATTATTATTATTATTATTATTATTATTATTATTATTATTATTATTATTATTATTATTATTATTATTATTATTATTATTACTACTACCACTGGTATTAATATCACCACTACTATCACCACTACTAAAATTATCAATAATAATATTACCACCAATAATATATTTATAAGTTCTTGAGAATCTTTCATTTGATTTTAATGGTAAAGTTTGAGCTATACTACTATATTTATTATGTGAAATTTCAATGAATTGATTATCTGGTATTAAAGATTCCAAATGTTCTAATAATTCTATATTACCATACATTATTATATTGTAAATATTTGTTGAATGAATTGTACCAATTGTAATACTGTAAATATAAGATAATACCAATGGTGATCTAATATAATTATTGTAATTGAAATCATAGATGTAAGGAATCATCATTTGTCCCAATTCATTTGCAACCAATTGAATGAATGGTAAATAATCATAACCAATCACCAAACTAAATAAACATTGTTGTGAAATTCTCTTTGATTTTAAATTAACATTACCAACTCTAATTTCATTTATTAAATCTTGTAAAAATTTAATTTGTTTTTCTTTTGATTTACAATATTTAAATAATTTATATTTCATTGTCGTTGTTGTTGTTTTTGTTGTCGTTGTTGTTGGAAGACCAATATCTGTACTGATATTATCGATAGCATTACCATCATAATCAATTATATTATTAATAAAACAATTATTATGAACTAAATTTTCAATCATTAAACTTTCATTCTTAATTTTATAATCGAAATACCTTTTTAAAAGTTCAAAATTACCATACTCTAATGCTAAAATATCTGAGGGTGATTCAAATTGTTTGATTGAATCTAATGAATTATAATGATCAGATTGAAAATGTAAAATATATCTTAATGATTTCTCTTGATTATTAGAATTGAAAAAAAATAATAACATCTTTTGAATTAATGATTTTTCAAATTCATTTTCAAATTCATCCAATCTTATAGTTAATTGATCTTGATTAAATTGAGAAATTATATCTTGTAAATCTTCAAAACTATTAATTCCTATGGGAATTGATGTTGATATTGATGTTGATGATGATGATGATGATGATAATGTTGATGATGATAAAAATGATTTTGAATTTTCATTACTTGAATGTTTTAAATTAAAAATTGTATTACAAGATTGAATTAAATGTTTTAATTTAAATTGTTGTTCAATTGGACATATTTTAAATAAATTATTAATTTGTTGTCTTGATAATATTGGTGATTTTAATTCTAATGTTGAAATTAAATAATTTATAACTTTATATCTTTTTTTAATAGTTGGAATTTCCATTGATGAAATTAATGAATTTGATAATAAATTTGTTGATGAATATGGTAATGATGAAGATGATGTTGATGATGATACTGGTAAACTATTAATATGTTGATCATATAAATGTTTCCAAATTTCATTTTTATCAAATATCTTTTGTAATTGAATAGATGTATTATTTGGTTGTTGTTGTTGTTGTTGTTGTTGTTGTTGTTGTTCTTGTTCCTGTTGTTGAAATTGTAATAAAACTTTCAAAAGGAATTGAATTACTTTAAATGAAGATTGTTTTAAAAAATGATTAAACATTTCAATATTTGGAATGAAATTATAATCTTCAATTAATACTTGAACTGCCATTAAATTTTTAAATTGTAATGCATAGAATGCTTTTGTATTTATATTTTGAATATAATTTGAATAGTTTTTAAATAAACTTTTATAAAATACTTTATAATCAATACTATTATTATTATTATTGTTATTATTATTAGTATTATTATTATTATTATTATTATTATTATTATTATTATTATTATTATTATTATTATTATTACTATTATTATTATCTTGATTTATAAATTTAAAAATCATTGAAAAGATATCATTAAAATTTGAAGCTTGAGGGAATATTAAATATTGATTCTTTAAAACTTTATCAATTAATAATTGTTTATGATTATTTACAATCATCCATTCAACTCTATTCAATTCATGATAGTTATGAGCTTCGACTTGCATAAATGAGAATATCCTACTATTAATTTCTCTATTCTTAAAAACTAACCACCATAAACTTTCATTCTTCGATATATTAGAAATTGGTAGATTCTTTGTTGGGTTATGTAAATTTGAATTTCTTTGTCTTATTAAAATTTGTTGATGATTATTATTTCTTTTTATTTGATCTTTATATTGTTTTTGTTGTAATTGTAATTGTAATTGTGGTTGTGGTGGTGGTTGTGGTTGTGGTGGTTGTGGTGGTATTGGTTGAAGTTGTGATTGCTTTGAAGTATTAACCAATTGGTTGTCAACCTTTTTATTATCATTTTTATTATTATTATTATTATTATTATTATTATTATTATTATTATTATTATTATTATTATTATTATTATTATTATTATTATTAATGTTATTGTTTATTAATTTATTTTTACAGATTAAATATTTAATCTTTTGTATTAACTCCTCTTTTTTACATCTTGGTACACCTAAACTCTTTGCAACTCTATAGATATCTTGGTATGGTTTCTTCTCCAATGTATTAATATCAATTTTCTCCAAAATCTCATTTTCTCCTTTAATTTCAAAATTTTTTTTCTTTTTTTCATCTGAACTATTTTCAATTTCCTCTTTGATTTTCTTTTTATCATATGCTCTTTTTGCTCTTGGTTGATTATTTTCTAATTTATAATTATTAATATTATTATTATTAATAAAACTATTATTATAATTACTATTATTATTATTACTATTACTATTATAATTATTATTATTGTAGTTATTATTATAATTATTATTATTATTATTATTATTATTATTATTAACATTTTCACTATTGAGGGTGCTATTGTCATTAAGACAACTATTATTTAAAAATGGTTGTGGTGAAATTGTTCTACTTGAAGAGGAAGTACTGGATATAGTATAGTTTGAAGTTGGTGAATAGAAACTAAACTGTTGAAATTGTTCAAACACAGTAATGTAGTTTGATTGAATTCTATTATATTCATGTCTATAATATTGTGTACTTGATTCAATTGGAGTTGGTAAAACTGAAGGTGATGATGGTTCACTTTTTTGTTGGTTATCATCAAAATTATTATTATTATTATTATTATGATTTTGATTTTGATTATTAATAATATTTAAAGTTTCTTTAAGTTTTGAATTTAAATAATCAATTTCACTAGAGTATCTTTGAGAAATGAAACGGTTAATGACATCTGGATAATTGAATAATACATTTTTACAAGCATTCAATAAATTTGATTTTTCAAATTGAATAATAGATGGAGACCATCCTGGTGAAGTTGTAATTTTAATTTGAATCCACATTTCAACTATCTTTTCAATAAAATATAAATGATATTGATTATATGGTAATCCATTTGAAATTGGTAATGGGACACTATTTAAAAAATTTGAAATTAAATTTAGTAAACTATTATCATTATGCAATTGTTGTTGTTGTGTCTGTTGTGTTTGCTGATTTTGATTGTATTGAAATGATTGAATTGGTTGTATAATTGGTGATGAAGATTGGGTTGATGGTTGTGGTGGTAGTGTTTTAGTATCCGTTGGTGATTCGGTGGGTTGGTTTGGTGTTATTTGGAACTCCAATTTTTTTTTTTTTTTTTTTTTTTTGTTAATATTATGTGTGTGTTTTGTGTGTGTAGTATGAGGTTGTATTAAATATGTGTTGTTCTCTAGAAAACTATTCTTTTTTTTTTTTTAACTTTTTTTTTTTTTTTTACTTTTTTTTTTTTTTTTATTTTTATTTTTTTATTTTTATTGGAAAATAAAATAAAACACATGTGATATAAAAATAGACATATTTTATACAAAAAAAGAAAATAAAAAAAAAGATGTTGAAATTTTATTCTAAAAATGACTTACATTTTTTAATATTTTAAATTTTTCATTTTATTAAATTAAAAAAAGTTAATGAATGTATACCATTTATGATAAAAAAAATAATAATAAAAAAAAAAAATGAAATTAAGGTGCATTAACCCCAAAAAAATAAAAAAAAAAAAAAAAAAAAAGAAATTAAAATAAATAAAAAAAATATCTTTGATGGATATGAAAATAGTGAATACCACTAAAAATAATTTTATTTTTCCAATTTATTTTTTTTTTTATTTTTTATTTTTTTTTTTTTTTCTATTATTATTATTATATTATTAATCTAAATATGAATTCTGATTTAAAAATAAATATAAAAAAATAAATAAATAAAAAAAAAATTTTTATTTCTTTTTTTTTTTAAGATTTTATTTATTTTTTTTTTATTATTAATATCTATCCCAATTTAATTAAAACTATCTAATTGATTTATTTTTTGATAAATCAAAACATCTAAAAAAAAAGTAAAATAAAAATATATATATTAATATCTTTTTTTTTTTTTAAAAAAAAAAAAATAATAATTTAATAATACATACAAGCAGTTTGATTTGAATCACCACCAAAATTATTAATGATTGCTTCTTGATTATTTGAAATTGAAACATTTGAACCATCAAATTTATAAAATTTATTATTTTGATGAATGAATAAAAAGAAATGACCACCACCATAAAAGTCAGAACCTGAATGACAAAGGATACCAACTATTTTGAATTTAACTCTATCACCATTATGACTAGTGATATCTAATGATTTTGGAAAACTGAAATTATTTGAAACCTTTATAGTTTTTCTATTTTCATAATCTGTACGATCCAATTGGAATATTAAAATATCAGGAATCGTTACAAACTCATTCATAGATTCATAGATGCTACCATCGCCAACCACCGATTTCTCCTCACTATGTTTATAGAACTCCAACGAGTCCTCCAAGGAACTGAATCCTTTCACTGGTAATATGATATTTACAAACTTTTCATTACTAGTTTTCATAGAGTTGATTCTACCATCCTTATCGATACAAACGTAGGTATGTTGTTGTTCACCCTCAAACAATTTACAACACTCGATTGACAAACTGTAATCATTATTATTCTTTGAAATTCTTGATATCTCCTCGATCAAAGCATTGACAATGATATCCAATATCTCTGCAGAATCCTGTGACCCTATTGAATTGGGTAGAGGTGATATATCGGTGGTTCCGAATCCCATCTCCATTGAAGTGAAAATCTTTGCCAAACATTGGGTGAAAGGGAACCCAATCTTTCCACCCAAATTCTTGATGATATTACGTAATGGTACTATATGATATAATAATTGAACGACACACGATATCGAACAATTGTAATCCTGTTCCAATAGACCCACGAAACCAGTCTTCACCCAACTATCAGACACATCGGAGTACTTTATCATACCATCATTATTGATCACCAAATTATCATTACAATTCGATGTTGAAAATGTACGTTTCTCTTTCTCCCAATAGATACCACGATTATTACTACTTGTTACAACATAATGATATTCAAATTTCATTGGTTGTGGTGAATAGATTTGACCTATCCAAATGGTATTAGATGATCCTGCTCTTGTCACTGGATACATTCTCAATGATTTCTGACTATCGGTACCAAAGAATTGACTAACTAAATTCACTGAATGAAATTCAGAATCACCTTCATCCATCACAACAAATGTACAAATTTGTGCTGGAAATCTTGGTATAATTTGTGATTCCAATGGTTGTAAAAATGAATATTTAAATTGTAATCCAACCAAATCATCATTACTATTATTTGATGTTAATGTTGTAGTTGTTATTGATGATGATGGTGTTGATGTTGTATTATTATTATTAATATTACTATTACTATCGATTAATGATAATTCATCCAAACTATATAATGGTGGTGATGATACTTTACTTAATGATCTATAATCTAATGTTGGGAAAACTTCATTACCCTATTAATTATTATTATTAGTAAATAAATAATATATATATATATATAAAAATATTGTTATACATACACCTTCATATTCATCTCTAATTTCAATATAAATTTCTTCTTCTTCATTTGAGAAATCATTTGACCACATCATAAAAGAAACACGATGATTTGCTCCTTTCTCCCAATATTGACAATCATAAGATTCATACATATATTTATAATCAAATTCGATCAATTGTGGTGATGTACCTTTAAGTGATGGAGATAATGATTGTGAATTACTTAATTGATAATTTACACTATTTGAACTACCATCACCACATCCATAATTTAATGTATCACTATTATAACCATTATTATAACCATTATTATTATTATTATTATTATTATTATTATTATTATTATTATTATTATTATTATTTTCATCATATGATGACATTTGATTATTCATGAAACTATTATTGTCTACACTTTGATTATTGTAGTTGTTATTATTATTATTATTATTACCAAAATAATCATCCTCTTCTACAGTGTATGATGAAATTGATGATGATGAGAATGATGATGATGAGGATGATGATGATTTTGGTAAATGATTTTGTTTTTTACTATTTGAAAATAAATTATTAATTTGTTGTTGATCAATAAAACCCTCATTGTTGTTGTTATTATTATTATTATTATGATATTGATTTTTATTTCTAAAATAATATGATGATGTTTCTAATTTGAAGTTGTTTTTGGGTAAATTTGAAGTAGCTTCAAATTGAAACTCACCAGTCCACCAATCATTCTCTGTCCAATTCATTTGGATGGCAGATTTTGAATTCCAACTACCCAATCCTCTAACTGATCCACATACTTTTAATCTTTGCCCATATTCTAATTTCTTTTTAACATAAAATCTAATTGTTACTCTTTTTTTCATTTTTATATGTGTGGTGTGTTATTTTTATTTTTTTATTTTTGTGTGGGTATGATGATTGGGTTATATTTTTTTTTTTTTTTTTTTTTTTTATATGAGAAAAAATAAATAAAAATAAAAAAAAAAAAGAAATGTAGCTATATTATTTACGTATAACTATATTAAAAAAAAAAACAAAAAAAAAAAAAAAAAAATTTTGAGAATTAAAAAATTAAAAAAAAAATTAAAAGTAATAAAAAAAAGAAATTTAATTAAAATTTTAATAAAAAAAAAAAAAAAAAAAAATTCATAATTGAAATCGGGGCAACTGAAAATTTTAAAAAAAAAAAAAATAAAAAAATGAAAAAATAAAAATAAAAATAAAAAAAAATAAAAAAAAAAAAGATGCATTGCACAATTTTATTCTATTTTTGTCGATTTATTTCATTTACACCAAATTGACATCAACAAAACTACCAGTAATTTATTAATCACTTAAATATTAAAAGAAACATATATATATAAAAAAAAAAATAAAAAAAAATAAAATTGAAAAAATGATAAAACATTTTACAAAAGTAGCACTAATATAAAAATAATATAAAATAAAAAGTATTAAAACTCATAAAAAAAAAAAAAAGTCAACAGGGCTAATTATTTATCATTTTCCAAAATTTTCCAATTTTAGGATTAAAAATAGAGGAAAAAAAAAAATGTTAACAATCTAATTGAGATTTATTTTATTATTTTTACAATTTTTTTTTTTTTTTATTGTTATTGTTATTGGTATATATATTTTTTTATTATTCTATATAATTTATTGATTTTTATCTTCTTCTTCGGTATCATTTTGTTGTTTTTCTTCAACTTTTTCATCATTCGGTTGACTAGTATTAGTATTATTATTATTATTATTATTATTATTATTATTATTATTATTATTATTATTATTATTATTATTATTATTATTATTATTATTATTATTATTATTATTATTATTATTATTATTATTATTATTATTATCATTATCGTTATCGTTATCTTGTTCAATATTATTATCATCAAATTCAGAGATTGTATCATCAGTGAATTCAGCTAGTACAGCACCAGCTACAACATTTACTTTTTTCTCAGAGATTGAAGTTTCGGTATCAGTGAAATCATCAGAAACTAAATTACCTCTACGATTTAATTTTGGACCACTTGAACTTTTACTACTTTCAGCACGAGCAGTTGCAACATTTGATTGTTTCTTTCTAAACATATCATTTGTACCACCATCACCTAATGTGAAAACTCTCCAGAATTTAGGAGTGAAAATAATTAATAAAGCAGCTGTGGTAATGAATAAACCAGCGGTACATAATACAATGGTTTCAGATTGTTTATCTTGTGGTGATATCATTAATGGTACAATTACGAATAAACAAAAACTAATAGCATATAATGTATTTGCAATTGCTTTTGATTCATTAAATTCTTGAATATCTACGATTCTAATCTTCCATGATACAAATACACCAACCAATAGTAGTGCTGCGAAATATGCTAAAATCGTATACAATGTTGATGCACCAGAACTATTCATTTTACAAACTTTCATAAATTCATATTTACCCAATGAATCAATACCTTGTGCATCGATTTCTCTTAAATCACCCACACTTGTTAATATTGACATTAATATGATATTAATTACTAAACAAGCACCAACCCATGGGAATAATTGATAATTTGTAATTGAAATTGATTTCAATTCTGGATTATCAAAAATTAACCAAATTCTAAAATTCTTTACTACTAAACTACCAATTAATGTTGAAAAACCAAGTGTAACTAACCAAAGTCTAGCATTACATTGATGATCATTTGCTGGACCAACCCAAACTATAATACCAATATAAACAATTATACCACCTGCCAATATAAAATTTAAGAAAATTGGACTTGCTGATCTAATTGATGGTGTACTCTTATATCTAACAATACCAAGCATCATTATAATTGTAATTGCAATTAAAACACCAGTTGTAATTGAAAAACCATATTGAAGTGATTGTGAAAATTCAACCTTTTTAATTATAAAAAAATTAATTAATAAATATATATCATAAAATAAATTTAAATAATGATTTTTTAAAAATAAAAATACTTACTTCAACTAATTTAATTTTATAATTACCTAAATAAGTCATACCAGGGAATGGTTTATTAATTGATAAAAATGTTTGATGAGTGACACAACCAATTGGAAGAGTGATACCTGTAACATTGGCTAATTTTAAATTATTTTCTTTGGCGTATTGTGGTATTAATTCATTACAATAATATGGATGAGACATTCTGTCGGTACTTTTTAAATAATCAATTTCAGTATTCATTTTATCGAGAATACTTTGATTAACTTCAAAACCATAATCTAAATGGTAAAAGTTTTTATTTTCATCAAAATCGAAATCAGCATACCATTGAGAGTTATTTGTATTACCAGATTTAACACTCTCTGCAATTGGTAAGAAAAATTTAGTCCAATTGTAAGAGTAACTATAAATAACATTTTCACCATACACATGTCTTTGTGGGAATCCATTAGTACCAATTGCAGGGAAGCCACGGGCAATTGAAGCATCACCAGTGGAGAAATCATCCAATGTATTACCAACTACATCACAACCCATATCCAATAGATCATTGGTGGCGGCAACTGTTTTATCAACGTCCAAGTAATTACCAATGTTGTAGTAGTAAAATTTGATATCTGGATTAACTTGTCTTGCGCCAACCCAAAATGCATAAACAAAGGAATCATTATTATTGGCAGCTTGACCAGGTGAAACGAATCCGATTTTACC
>NC_007089.4:5762430-5787430 GCF_000004695.1 Dictyostelium discoideum AX4 | reverse complement strand
AATAGTCTCTGATTGCATATCTTGTGGTGATATCATCAATGGTACAATTACGAATAAACAAAAGCTAATAGCATATAATGTATTTGCAATTGCACCAGATTCATTAAACTCTAGAATATCTACGATTCTAATCTTCCATGATACAAATACACCAACCAATAGTAGTGCTGCGAAATATGCTAAAATCGTATACAATGTTGATGCACCAGAACTATTCATTTTACAAACTTTCATATACTCATATTTACCTAACGAATCAATATTCATTGCATCGATTTGTTTTAAATCACCAACACTTGTTAGTATTGCCATTAATATGATATTAATTACTAAACAAGCACCAACCCATGGGAATAATTGATAATTTGTAATTTTAATTGATTTCAATTCTGGATTATCAAAAATTAACCAAATTCTAAAATTCTTTACAACCAAACTACCAATTAATGTTGAAAAACCAAGTGTAACTAACCAAAGTCTAGCATTACATGAATGAGTACTCATTGGACCAACCCAAACAATTATACCAATATAAACAATTATACCACCGGCTAATATAAAATTTAAGAAAATTGGACTTGCTGATCTCATTGATGGAGTTTTACTATATTTAATAATACCAATCATCATTAAAATTGTAATTCCAATTAAAATACCAGTTGTAATTGAAAAACCATTTTGGATTGATTGTGAAAATTCAACCTATTTTAATTTAAAAAAAATAATAAAATTTTAAAATTAATATATAAATAAAATAAATAATTTTTTTTTTTTTTTTTTTTTTTAAATATAATATTTACTTCAACTAATGATATATTATAAATACCTAAATAAGTCATACCAGGAAATGGTGGATTAATTTTTAAAAATGTTGAATGATCAATACAAATTAAATTATTAACAGTTGGTGAAGTTGATAAATTTAAATTATTTTTTTTAGTATATTCTGGCAAATATTCATTACAATAATATGGATGAGTAAATCTTGAATTTGATTTTAAAAAGGTAATTTGTTGATTCATTCTATTGATTGTATCAGTGCTAACACCATAACTATATTCTATATTGAAAAAGTTTTTACTTTCATCAAGATTGAAATCACCATAGCCATTGGTATTATTGGTAATACCAGCTTTGACACTCATAGCAATTGGTAAGAATAGTTTAGTCCAATTGTAGGCATAACTGTATAGAATCTTTTCACCATAGATCAGTTTTTGTGGGAAACCATTGGTACCAATCGTACGATACCCTTTGGACATAATTGTGATACCACTTGAGAAATCATCCAATGTATTACCAATGACATCACAACCTCTCTCCAATAGATCGTTGGTGGCTCTTTCGGAAGCGTCTGGATTTAAGAATGCACCTACGTTGTAGTAGAAAAATTGGATTTTTGGATTAACTTGTTTTGCTCCAAGCCAGAATGCATACACCCAAGCATCATTCACCTTTGGGGCGCCCGGTGAAAGGAAGCCGATTTTATTGGTTTTTGTATGCAAACCGGCAAAGTAACCACTCATGTAGTTGCATGAGGCAAAGTTATAGTTGAATTGGATTAGATTGGCTGTTGAGGAACCACTTCCTCTGATTAAGAATTGGGTTTTCACAGTTGGATGTTTTAAATATTTATCGGCAAAATATTTACATGCGACAGTATGACCTTGGCTAGAACATATAACGAAATCGATATCTTCATTTTGTAGGATTGGTTCAACTAAGGCTTTGGTATCATTCTCTCCATCTACTACTATTAATCTTGAATCTTCAATTTGTAAATTCTTTGAAACTCCAATTCTACCTTGATTCATCATATTATTAAATCCCATATCATTTACATTGGCTGATAATAACATTATCATTCTAAATTGTTTTCCATCTCCATCAAGACAATTTATTTTATTTATACATATTAAAATTAAAATTAAAATTTTTAAAATATTTTTCATTTTATTTTATTTTTTTAATTTTTTTTTTTTTGATTAAAAAAAATCACCCCCTTTACGAATTTTGTGTATGTTCAAAATTTTATTTTTTTATTTTTTTTTTGTTTAGGGTTTTTTATTTTAATTTGTCTATTTTTATTATTTTTGTTTTTGTTATTTTTTTATTTTTTATTATTTTTTTTATTTATTATTATTATTTTTAATTTTTATTAGTATTAATTTATCTCTTTTTTATTTAAAAAAAATGTTTGTTATGAAAAAAAAAAAAAAAAAAAAAAAAAAAAAAAAAAAAAAAAAAAAAAAAAAAAAAAAAAAAAAAAAAAAAAAAAAATTATTGCTACCAAGAAGGTGATTATATCAATTTGTCAAAATAAAAAAAAAATAAAAAAAAAAAAAATAAAATAAAATAAAATAAAAATAAAATAAAAAAAAAACTAAACAAATTCAAAATCACCAGATATTTTCAAAAAAAAAAAAAAAATGGTATGAATGATTGACAAAAAAAAAAAAGCAAAAAAAAAAAAAAACGATGATATCTCGTTTGATTTCGTTTATTTATAACAAAATTCGTTGAACGTGTGGTTTTTATGATTTGTTTTTTTTTTTTTTTTTTTTCTTACTTGTTATATTTATTTTTGTTTTTTGAAAATCTTTTTAATTTTTATTTTTTTAACATACACATATTTATATTTTAATACAACAATAAAAAAAAAAAAAAAAAAAAAAAAAAAAAAAAACAGAGAGAATATTAAAAAAAAACATCTTCAGATTTTAAAATTATATTATTATAATTTTTTTTTTTTTTCAAAAAATAAAAAGTTAATGCTTTAAAAAAATCCATTTGATGAAAAAAAAAAAAAATTTTTTTTTTATAGCAAAAACGAACTATTGGTCAAAAAGCGAGTGCACTATGGGAAGTGAATGTGCATTTTGCAAATTTTCCATTTTTTTTTGGTTTCATTTTACCCATTAAAAAAGATTTAATACACGGAGAAACGAAATCTAAATAAAAAAAAAAATAAAAAAAAATAAAAAAAAATAAAAAAAAAAAAAATAAAATAAATAAATAAATAAAGATTTTTATTAATGATTTATTTTAAAAGAATTATTTTTTTTATTTAATTTTTAATTTTTTTTTTTTTTTTTGGTTGTAAAATATCTAAAAAAAAAAAAAAAAAAAGATAAAAAAATCAAAGAGAAATTAATATTTAATATTAAAATCAAAAAATTGATAATAGGAGCATTAATGGTTGATGATAAGGGGTAAAACTATTATTTTATATAAATAGAAATTTAAAAAACTAATAACCCAAAAATTAATTTTTGGTAAAGTTTTAAATTTTACCACATGCAATGTTAGACGTTGTTATTCAATATTAAATTATTTAAAGATATATATCATCAATTATTTTTTATTATTTTTTTTATTTTTTTTTAACTGACAAGGTAATTGCCTTGTTGTTTTTTTTTATATTTTTATTTTTATTTTTTTTTTTATTTTTATTTTTTCATTCATTTATTTTTTCATTCATTTATTTTTTTTTTTTTTTTTCAAAACAAAAAAAAAATCATTTTTTTTTATAAATACCTAAAATTATTGTAAGAAAAAAATGGGAAATTTAATATTTAAACTAACAAATTGTAAAATTGGTAAAAAAATATTAATGATTGGAATTGATGATAGTGGTAAAACTACAATGTTATATAAAATGAAAACTAATAAAATTCAAAAAACCATACCAACAATTGGGTTTAATTATGAAGATATTGAATTAAATGGTGCAACTTTTACTATATTCGATGTTAAAGGTGGTTGTTCAATAAATAATAATTTATGGAAATATTATTATAAAGAAATATCGGCAATAATATTTGTAGTTAATTGTTTAGATAGAGAAAAAATTGATGAAGTTAAATTTGAAATTTTAAAACTATTAAATGATCAAATTGATTTAAAACAAATTCCAATTTTAATTTATTTAAATAAGTATGATAAAGAATTTTTGTTTAAGGAAGATCAAAGACACACTTATTATGAACTTAATCGTGATAATCCTATAACAATTTCAGAATTGGAAATACTATTAGAATTATCAAATGACGATAATAAATACAATAAAAAATGGCATATTGAATATTCAAGTAGTGCAACAGGATTAGGTATAAATAAAGGAATTGAATGGTTAATTGAAAATTGTTATTAGTTTCAACTAAAAATTAAAATAATAAAATTTTATTTATTTTTAATATTGATTTGGTATTGATAAATAGAGGCACTCCTAAAACCTAAAAAAAAAAAAAAAAAAAAAAAAAAAAACAGATTTAAATTTATAAAATCTGTTTTTTTTTAATATTTTTATCATTTTACTTTTTTTTAATTTTATCATTTTTTATTCTTTTTTTTTGGAAATAAGATAAAATGATTAAACAAAAATTTCAGATAACACATCATTTTATTATTTTTTCGAAATCGAGTTTGCAGAGTATTACTTTAGAGGATATTATCATATTTTTATTTTTTATGGCATATGAATATTCTAAAAATACAATATGATTGGGTGTAAATAACCCAATCGAATGGTTTATTGAATATCAATATGAATTTTTTTAAAGACCGGCCAAAAATTAGGTGAACTTTAAAATTTTCATAAATAGTTCTCAATGACACCTTAGAAAAGTGTATCACCTTAGCAAAGTGTATCACTCAAATAGTTTTTAATGACACTTTAGCAAAGTGTATCACCCAAATAATTATTAATGACACCTTAGCAAAGTGTATCACTCAAATAATTTTCAATGACACCTTAGCAAAGTGTATCACCCATTTGGTTTTCGATACACCTTAACAAAGTGTATTACCCATTTGGTTTTCAAAGACACCTTAGCAAAGTGTATCACCCATTTGGTTTTCAATGACACCTTAACAAAGTGTATTATCCATTTGGTTTTCGATGACACCTTAAGAAAGTTATTATCCATTTGGTTTTCAATGACACCTTAACAAAGTGTATTACCCATTTGGTTTTCGATGACACTTTTTTTTTTGGATTTGATAACGCAATTATTAGTTGCTTCTCCTTGAGATGCTAGATCTCATTTTATTTGTAGTTTTTTACAGGGTCTCTAAAAGAGGGGTTAGTTTGCATTTTTATTTTTTTTTTTTTTTTTTTTTTAGGTTCAAATTTTGAATTGTATTATTACTTTTGATTAAAACATCTTTTTTGTCAAAACTTTTTTCTAAATCTTTTTTTATTTTATCATCAGTTTCATGATTGATTTTGATGACATATTTGAATTGTTTTTTTTATTTGAGTTTTATCCACAATTTCACTTATTTTTTGTAGGCATTTGTGTTGCTTAATATTTGTGGTGTTGATTGTAATTTTCATCTTATTTTCTTTCTATTTTTTTATTTTACTTTAAAAAGTTAAAAATCTGGAAATTTTCTGATTAAATTGGTTCCCAGTTTTTTTTTTTTTTTTTTTTTTTTTTTTTAAGTCTTTTTATATGAAAAATGAAACAATCAAAAAAGAGATTGTTGTTGTTGTTTTTGATTATCTTTTTCTTTTTTCAAAACAAAACAAATAATAAATTACAATAAAGTAAAAATATGGCTTTTTAAAATAGTTTATTTATTTATTTATTTGTTTTTTAAGTCTTTTTATATGAAAAATGAAATAATCAAAAAAAGAGATTTTTTTTTTTTGAATTGGATAACGCAATTATTATTTGCTTCTCCTTGAGATAGTCAAAAAAAGAGATTGTTGTTGTTTTGTTTCGATAACTCCTTAGCAAAGTGTATAACCCATTTGGTTTTCAATGACACCTTAGCAAAGTGGTTAATGCGGCGCCCTGCTAAGGCGTTCTCTTCGGAGGCGCAGGTTCGAACCCTGCAGGTGTCGAATTTTTAGTGCATTAAAACCTGTATCACAGGTTCGATTCCTGTTGAATTAAATCAATTTATGATAATTCAACATCAATCGAACAAAAATTATTTGATTTTTTTTTTTAAAATTCCTAAAATTAGACACTCCAGTTACTCATCTCAAGTCATCTTATATAAAAAAATTACAACTGTAAAGTACAATAATAATAAAGTAATTATATAATTAAATATGTTAGTAATCCAAAAATAGATAATAAGAATGTTTTATTTAGATTGGAAGTGAAAAACGAAAAATTGTTTATATTTTTTATTTTTTTTTATTTTCAGTTTTCATAAAACTGAAATTCGTAAAGTAACAATGAACTTTACATTTATTTATCATTTTTATTAATGATCTGGACATCCCTTTACACATCTTTCTTCTATCTCTCTGCAAGCTTTTCCGTTGGTTCCAAAGGCGCAAAGTTTATAATAATTTGGATCAGCAAAAGCACACTTGGAGACACAGTTATATTTATCTGCATTTACTGCATTTAAATTTGAAAGTAATGAGAATATCACTAAAATAGCTATTAAAAATTTTAACATGATTATTTGAATTTTTTAGTTCTATATCTTTTTTTAAAAAAACTATATTAATATATAAATATATTTTTTTTTTTTAAAAAGTTTTTCTTTTATATATTTATTTATTTTTTACCTTTTTAAATTATATTCCTATTTTTTAAAAGTAAAATAAATAAAAAAATACCAGCAGGAGCACACAATTTATATTTTTTTTTTTTTAGGTAATTTAATTTTTTTGGTAATTTAATTTTTTTTTTTTTGGTAATTTAATTTTTTCGTTGTTATTTAATTTTATTTTGACCGCACAGCGAGATATCGTGAAAATCAAATACAAAACATTTGATTTTTCGGATTTACTGGGTATTACCCCAATTTAATAATAAAATAAATAAAAAATATCTCTCCCACACACTAAATATTATTAACTTTTAGTATTTTTAAGATTTTATTTTAAATCTTAAAATAAAAAATTAATAATAAAAATATACCACTAAACCATAATCCCTTAGTAGGGTTTGTATTGGCCCAGTTGGCACTAATAGCCTGGAATATTTAATCTTAGTAATAATTTAAACTTTTGGTTAGAAAATATGAGTATTGTTAGTGTCTTTGAAAAAACCAGAATGTATGTAATTTTTTATATTCATTATTTTTTTTATTTTTTTAAAATTTAAAAAAATAAATCACTTTACTAATTATTTTTTTAAATTTTTTTAATTACATTTTATTTCAATATAGGTAAAAAATTATTAGTCAGCCACAGTTTCTTAAAAAAAAAAAAAAAAAAGAAAAAAAAAATAATAAAAATTATTTATTAAAAAATTAGTCTTTTTATTTTTATTTTTGATTTTGACTATAAATATAAAAAAAATGAGAATATATTTAACGAGATTATATATATATATATATATAATGAAATTTCATGAATAAAGGTTGAAATTGAAATTTCAATTTTAGATTTTTAAAAACCTGGTGCAGGTCGTTAAAAATACCTAAAAATAATGTAGTTTGCTACAACATAAAAAAAAAAAAAAATTTTAATTTTATAAAATATAATAATCCAAAGAATGTTTTTTTATTTTTTTAATTATTATTACTATTATTTATTTTTAAAAAAACATGCTAAAGAAACTGAAATTGATAAAGATTTTATCAACATTTTTGTAAATAAAGTTGATTTTTGAATATTTGGTTGGATATTTGTTGTATTATCATAATAGAAAGCTTCTAAATCTCCATTATTCTTTATAAAGATATCAATAGAGTTAAAACTATTATCAATTGGATGTAAAAATATTATATTTATAGAATTTGGTGGATTTGATGTGATTTCAAAAATTTTAACATCATTATTATTATCAATAATATTATGATGATCATCACTTTTAGAGATATTTAAATTTTGAAAACAACTTTTAAATAAAATATTAAATACAATTTGTTGTCTTAATAATTGAATTGTTGGATAAACTTGACTTGGATGATAAATTGGTATTCTTGAAATTTCAATTCCTAATTCAAATTCACCTGTATAATAATATCTTTGTTTCATACCATAAACTTCACAATCAAAACTATTATCAACATTCACCGAAATATTTGAATCATTTGATGATGATGATGATGATGATGATGATATTAAAAGATTTTGAATTGAATATTTCTTTATTAATTCATTAATATTTTCAATAATATTACTATCACCATTTTCATTCATTGATTCATCAACTGAATTTAATTTCTTTTGTTGCTGTTGTTGTTGTTGTTGTTGTTGTTGTTGAGATGGCTGTTGTTGGGATGGCTGTTGTGATGATCTATGAATTTTTGATAAATTTAAAATTTTTGATAATTGTTGATTTGTAATTAAAATTGGTTTATTTAATTTACAAACCAATCTAACTGGTGAAAATATTGAATCACTTTCCAACATTGATGAAAGTGGTTCACAATCTAAACAATCTTTCTCATTAAATTCAATTGATGTTAATTGTGTTGATATTGATTGTTGTTGTTGTTGTTCTGAATAATCTGTTTGAGCTGATGGTTGAGTATGTTGTTGTTTTTGTAATAAAGTTTTTAAAGATAATCTTGAATATTCAGATTGATCAATTAATGAACCATTATTTGTAACTGCTGATGATTCCATTTCAATCATTATTGAATAAGGTTCATTCATCTTTGATATCTTTTCAATATATGATTGAAAATATTTAATTAAAACTCCACAACAATCTAATTTAATTTCACCAAATCCTTTATTCATTTCAATTTCTTTATTATCAATATATTTTATACTTTTTTTTATAAAATTTTATTAATTAAAATTTATTATTTATTATTTATTATTCATTATTTATTTATTCATTGATTGATTGTAATTAAGTTTAAAAAAAAAAAAAAAAACTTACTTTGAATTAATTGAAATATTTAAAAAATCAGATTGTAAAATTGAAAATGCTTTTTGTAAATCAAAATGTTTATACTTTCTAAATAGTAAATCTAAATCACAAATTCTTTGTACTTTTTTAATGAATTCTTTCATATCTGTTTTCAATGAATTGGTTAATTCATCATTAAATTGTTGTTCAGCTGGTTCAACTTCACCAGTAGTTGTTAAAATATGTACAAGTTTAACTTCTTTAATTTCACCATTATGATAAATATCAATCTAAATATAATATATATAAATTTATAAAATTTAATAAATTGGAGTTGGTGGTGGTGATGTTGGTAGTGGTGGTAGTGATGGTGGAAGTGGTGGTGGTGGAAAGTATAAAAAAACTTACATCTAATAAAAAAGTTGAAGAAG
The DNA here is from genome assembly GCF_000004695.1 of Dictyostelium discoideum AX4. NCBI lineage: Eukaryota > Evosea > Eumycetozoa > Dictyosteliales > Dictyosteliaceae > Dictyostelium > Dictyostelium discoideum. Next base: position 5,778,219 of record NC_007089.4, on the reverse strand, counting down.
AAATATTACAACTAACATATGAATCTGAATTATAATCAATTTCAGTATTACTTTTTAATAAACCTAATAAATCATCCAATACAGAGAATGTTGAATATTTATTATTTAATTCATTTGTCATTTCTTGTAATTTACCTGCTAATAAACCTAATTTTCTTTTAACTTCAACTGTTTTTGAAATATTTTTTGATAAATCTTCAACTAATGGTTGTGGTTGTTGTTGTTGTTGTTTATTTTTTTGTTTTTGTTGTTGTTGTTGTTCTTTTTGTTGATTTAAATAAATTTTACCAAGTAATGAACAATCAAATAAAGTTTTTGAAACTAAATTACCACGTTGTTGTGATTGGTTATAAAGTTTTTGAGTATTAAAAAATTTAATTGAATCTCTTTCTGTGCTATCCCATTGTCTATATTGTTGGCATGTGAATTTAATAGTTTGTAATTGTAATTCTATTGAATTATATAATTCATCTATATTATTCTCACCATATAAATGAAATTTATTTAATTTAAATATCTCTTGATCATTTATAATATTTGTATTAGATGTAACTGAATTTGTATTTTTTTGATTTTGTTGTTGTTGTTGTTGTTGTTGTGATGGTTTAATTGAGCCAATACTATTAAATAATAAATTATATAAATTATTACAACTTTCTAATGTGGTTTGTAATGTCAATTGTTTGTGGTGATCCATTTCCTATTATATCCAATCTTCAAATCAAATGGATGGGGGAAAAATGAAAAAAAAATAAAATAAAAAAAAAAATTAAAAAAAAAAAATTAAAAAAAATGAAAATTAACAAAAAATTAAAAAAAAAAATGTTTTGTTAGTGTGGTGTGATGCAGGATATTTTTTTTTTTTTTTATTTTTTATTTATTTTTTATTTTTTTTTTTTATTCTAGGGGTTATTTTTTTTTTTTTATAAAATTTTTGAAATTTCAATTTTTTTTTTTTTTTTTTTTCTAATAAAAGTTTTGTTGTGAAATAAAGTAAAAAAAAAAAAAAGAAATTTAAATAAATTTAAATTTTGATTTTTAAAAAAATTAACCAAATTTAAAAAAAAAAAAAAACTTTTTTTTTCCCTTAATGTAAAATAGTACTAAAAATAATTAAAATAAAAATAAAAATAAAATTAAAAATATAAAATATAAAAAAAAAAACAGCTATACAAAAAAAAATTATAAAATGCATAAATCAATATCATAAAATAATATATTTACAACGCAAATAACAGTAGATAATAATCATAATGACCATGATGAATCAAATTATTCAATACCGAAATCATCACCATCTTCATCACCACCTGGGAGTAATATAGCAGGGTCATCATCACCTTCTTCAAATAGATATGGTAATAATTTTAATATAAATAATAATAATGACAATAATAATTATAATGTAAATTCACCAACACCATCAACAACAACAACATCATCATCGTCAATACCAAATAGTAGAGAAATATTTTTTAGAGTTAAAGATAGAGTTAAAAAAGCATATTTTAAAGGTATTTCTGTTGAAGATTTAAAATTTTTATTTTTACAAAAGTTTCCAGAATTTCCAAAAGATGTTGATATTCAATTCCTTATAATTGATAAAGGTACAAATAAAGAACAACAAGTTATTGATGTTAATGATATAAAAGAACATCAAGAATTATTAATTAGACATGAGTATAGTAAGTTGTAGGAGAGAGAGAGAGAGAGAGAGAAAAAAAAGAAAAAAAAAAAAAAAAAAAAAAAAAAGATTATTAATTAATTTTTTTTTTTTTTTTTATATTTTTAAAAAGATGAAGATACAAAAAAAAGATCACAAGGTTATACAGGATTAGATAAAGAAAAGATAGTTTTAGTAATGGTTGGATTACCAGCAAGAGGTAAAACATATGTTGCAAGAAAGATATGTAGAATGTTAAATTGGATGTTAGTACCAGCCAAGGTGTTTAATGTTGGAGAATATAGAAGATTAAGAATTGGTGCAGGACAACCACATGACTTCTTTGATCCACATAATCCAGAGGGTATAAAGGCGAGATTGCATATGGCAGTTGCGGCATTGGACGACATGATATCATGGTTGCATAACGGTGGTAGGGTTGGTATTTACGATGCGACCAACTCCACCAACGAGAGAAGACAATTAGTAGAGAAAAGATGCACTCGTGAAAAGATGACTGTGGTTTATGTAGAATCAATTTGTAATGATGCATCAGTGATCGAACATAACATTAAGGAGACCAAACTATTGTCACCCGATTACCAGGGTGTGGATCCCTCCAAGGCCGTGCAAGACTTTCGTGATAGAATCAATCATTATCTAAAAGTGTATGAGACTGTGGAGGGCGAGAAAACTCGCTACATAAAGCTATTCGATGTTGGCAAGAAGATCGAGGTGAATAACATCACCGGGTACATACCAAGCAGGGTGGTGTTCTTCCTCATGAACCTCCAACCTCCACCCCCGTCCCATCTGGTTGACCCGTCAGGGCGAGAGCGAGTTCAACGCCCAAAATCGTATTGGTGGCGACAGCGACCTCACTGAACGTGGCGATAACTACGCCCACCAATTGGCCGTTTGGATTAGTGAATGGTGTTCAAAAGTCCGTGCTGACGGCTACGATGGTGAAGTTGTGGTATGGACCTCAAGTTTGAAACGTGCAATTCGTACAGCTCAATATATCTCTCAACCAAAGGTTGTAATGAGAGCATTGGATGAAATTGATGCTGGTGTTTGCGATGGTATGACCTATGAAGAAATTCAAGAGAAAATGCCAGATGAAAGGGCTGCTCGTGATTCTGATAAACTTCAATATCGTTATCCAAGAGGTGAAAGTTATGAAGATGTAATTCAACGTCTTGAACCTCTATTATTAGAATTGGAAAGAACTAAATCACCAGTCCTAATCGTTTCTCATCAAGCCACTCTTCGTTGTCTCTATTCTTATCTCAAAGGTAGAGTTAAAGAAGAATGCCCCTTCATTAATATTCCATTACATACTTTAATTCAATTATCACCAAAAGCATATGGTTGTGAAGAAACTACTTTTAAATTAGCAAATTAAAAAAAAAAAAAAAAAAATTACATATACATAATTTGTATATTATCATATTATCATATTATTATTACTATTATTACTATTACCACTATTATAATATCTTTTTTTTAAAAAAAATAAAAAAAATTTTAAAATAAATATATATGTATTATTGTTTTTCTTTATATAATTTCATTTTTATTATTATTATTATTTTTGTTGTTTTATAATTTTTACATTTTCATCATGAGTATCAATTAATTCTTTAACTTGATCCAAACTATTATATAATGAAAAGAAACCATGATAACTCATTGATGCAACAGCAACAGTTCCTAATGCCAATGGTAATATTTTTTTATTTTTAAATCCACTTGCTATAGTTGTTCCTGATAAAATTGCTGATACACCACCTGCTAAAATTGTTCCAAATTTCTCCTCACCACGATCAATTAAATGACTATTTATTTTATTATTTTTTATTTCATATTGATTAGTAAAAAAAAAAAAAAATTTTAATTTATTTATTTTATTTTATCTATTATTTATTTATTTACCCAGAAAAAACAATTAAACCAGATGATAATAATGAAAATTTTGCTAATTTTGATTTTTTTTTTAAATTATAATAAATTGCAGCTGCGCCAAATATACCACCAGCTAAATATGTTGGTCTAGATGATAGTCGTAAATCTTTTAAACTATTTTCATTTTCAATTCTATCTTCTTTAATTTTTTCAATTTTTTTTTTTAATCTTTCAACTTTTTCTGTATCTGTTTCATTATTATTATTATTATTATTATTTTGTGCCATTTTTTTTTTTTTTTTTTTTTTTTTAATTTACAAGTTTACATAAAAAAAAAAAAAAAAAAAAAAAAAAAAAAAAAAAAAAAAAAAATTAAAATCAAAAAAGTTGGATAAAAATTATTTTTTTTTTTATTTTTTTTTTTTGATTAAAACGAAAATTAAAAAAAAAAAAAAAAATAAAAAAATAAAAAAATGATTAAAATTTGTAATAATAATAATAGATTAATAATTAAAGATGTTTTTAAAAATATAATTACCTCTTTTAATATAAATATATATTCAGTTAATAATAATAATTATAATAATAATAAAAAACGTTTTTATGGTAAATCAAGAAATATATTTGATGACGATGATGATGAAGAGGAATATGGAGAAACAATAGAAAATATTCAAGCCAAAAGAGATCATGAATATAGAATGAGAAATAATCAACCATTTAAAGGAAAATATCATAGTTCAGTAGTTGAAGATCTTACAAAAAAAAAAATTTCAAAAAATTCTTATCGACCTGTGAAATTTACAGATGAAGATTGGGAAATAATGTAACATAATTATGATTATAATAATATTACTATTTTCCCACATTAGTATTAAAATTTAAATTTTAAAATAATAAATAATTATTATTATAATAGTTTAGACCAAGAATTAGAAAGTCACCAAAATAAAATGGAAAGAAATTTTTTAAATGAAGATATAACAGTTGAAGAAGAGTCAAGTATAAAACCAGTAATTTTAAAATCAAAGAATGAAGATATTATAGAGGATGATAAATTTTCATATAAAGATCTTACAGATGAAGGTTTTGAATTACTTTTAAAAGAAATATTTAAAAATAAACGTACTGGTGAATGTGATTTAGATGAAGAGGATTTAATTGAAATTAAAAAAATGTTAGTTGCTTCAACCTCACTAAATGTGGTATTAGATGCAATGGAATCTTCAAAAAATCCTAATAATTTAAATATAAATAGAAATAAAGATGAATAGTATTTAGAGCTTTTTATATGGAAAAAAAAAAAAAAAGTGTTTAGAAAAAAAATTAAAAATCATTTTACAATTTTTTGTTTATTTCCAAAAACGACAAAGACAGAATTTCATATGAAATTTTTTATTTTTTATTTTTTTTTTATTTTCACATTTTTTATTTTTATTTTTTTTTTTTTTATTTTTTATTTTTTTTTTTTAAATTTTTTTTTTTTTTGAAACGAAAAATATTGATCAAACCAATTTTTTGTATAACTTTTTTTTTTTTTCTAAATTATAATAATAATAACACAAATATTTTGTATTTTTTTTTTTTTTTTTAAATTCTATATTAGGTAGGTTTTTATTAAATTTTATTATTATTAATTATCATTTTATACCATAGTAGCAGTTTATTCAGAAAAACTCAAAATTCATACAGTATACTAATAGATTAATTATAAATAATAATAATACCTTAATTTATCAATATCATTATCAATATCACTATCAATATCATTATCAATATATTTATTAAAATTCATCAATTTTATAATAAAATTATATTTTATTATATATATATATATATAAAGAAATTCTTTGTACATATAAATATATAAATAAAAAATGATTGCAAGACAATTACAAAGTGCATATTCAGCATCATTAAGAATTTTTGGATTTAGACCAGAAGGTAGTCCAAATATGGGTTTAAAATATCTTAGAAAACCATTAATTGGTGATTATTTAACTCAATATTATTCAAAACCATTAATTTCAAGACATATGATTGGTAATACAGATGATAAAGCACTCACAAAGGTAGAAACTCGTGAAAGAGATCAACAAAGAGGTAAACCAGAAATTAAGAAAGGTCAAGGTAAACAAGCTATGAAGAAAAAGAAATAAACAATTTCAAAACAATATATAATATTATAATTTAAATAAAAAAAAAAAAAAAAAAAAAAAAAAAAAAATAATAAAAAGAAAAATTTTAAAAAAAAAAAAAAAAAAAAAAAAATACATATATATATACTTAATATAATTTTAAAGAAACCTACTACCCACTTTCGAAATACTATACATGGAATTATTAGATAATAATGTTTGTGGGTTTTGTTTATTGTATTGTTTATTTTTTACTTTTTTTTATTAATTAATTTTATTATAATATTTTAATTTATTTTTCAATTAATTTTTAAAAAATTTTTTATTTATTATTTATTAATATTATTATTATTATTATTATTTATTTTTTTTTTTGTTTATTTTATTGTTACTAATTATTTTGTTTTAATATTTTTAAAATTTCTATTTTTCCAATTAAAATTTAAATAAGTTTGAAAAAATGATTATTAAATGTTTACTACCAACAGATAAAATATTAGAATTTGATATGAATGGACAAATTGATCCAACTATTTATATTTTAAAAAGTTTTATATATGAAAAAGAAAAAATACCAATAGATATGCAAATTGTAAGTGTTTAAATTATTAGTTTTTTTTTTTAAAAAGATTTTAATTTTATTTTATTTAAAATTAAAAGATTTTAATTTTATTTTATTTAAAATTATATAGATCGAATTAAATAATAAAAAATTGTCTCAAAAACATGATAAATTTAAATTAAAAAAATTCAAAGTTATAGAGTCAACAAATATTAGAATTTTATATGATTTGGGTGGGTCTTGTTGTGAATGTGATTTATGTGGTTTTGGTGGTGGTGAATGCGTATGTCAAATTTTATAGTTTTTAAAAAGTTAATTTTAGTAGAATCAAAAAAAAAAAAAAAAAAAAAAAAAAAGGTTTTAAAAAAAAAAAAATAATAAATAAAGTGTTTAAAAAAAGAATTAATAATAAAAATTATGTAAAGTATTTTTTACTTTAAGATTTTTTTCGGTGTAGATCTTATGATACTACCTTATTTTTAAATTTTTAAGTATGTGTTAAATTAATAAAAACTTTTTTTTTTTTTTTTTAAACCCTCTGAAAATTTGGATAAAAAAAAAAAAAAAAAAAAAAGAATAGAAACTAAATAGTTTATACATGTTATAATCTACAATAACAAGATCTTCAAATAATTATAAAAAAGATAAATATAAAAACAAAATTTTGAAAATCTTAGATCTAAAATTTTTTATTTTTTTAATTTTTTTTTTTAATTTTTTATTTTTAATTTTTTTTTTTTTTTATTTTTTTTTTTTTTAAAAATTTGAACGGGTCTCTTTTTTTTCCTTTTTTAGAATTAATGGGAGGACCGGGTCAATTTTTCTTTTAATAATTTTGATCCTATAAATACTTTTTTATTTTTTTATTTTTTTTTTTAATTCTTCTATTCACTTAAATCATTTTGAAATAATAGTAATAATAATAAATAATTTTTTAATTATTTAAAATCTCTAAATAGCTTTCACCTACATAAAATAAAATTTAAAAATAAAAAAATAAAAAAAATGAAAGTTCATTGTCAATTTCCAAGTACAAAAGAGATTATCCAATTTGAAGGTTTGGATCCAAAAGAAACCACCATTAATGATTTAAAAAATATAATTTATTATAAAACTGGTACACCTGTTTCAAATCAAGTAATTGAATTTGATACAAAAAGATTATCAAATAGATATGATAATAAAAAATTATCAAAATTACATTTAGCAGAAAACTCAAGTGTAATTATTATTCTTAAAATATATATATATGTATATATATATATTTTTTTTTTTTTTTTTTTTTTAATATTAATTTTAAAATTTATACTAATATTTAAATATTAGTTAAGAATGGTTTATTCATTAGAAGGAGGTGGTGGTGTAGCAAGTGGTTGCTCATGCCAAATTCTATAAAAAAAGTCTATAAAAATAAAACCTATTTAACTATATATATAAAAAATAAATAAAAATTACATAATTTTTTATTTCGTATTGAAATTAAAGTTATTCCTAAAATTATACAATTTATTATTATTTTATTTTTGTCTTTTTAATTTTTTGTGTTTCATCTATTTTTTTTTTTTTTTATTTTTTTTTCTCAGTTACTTTAAATTATTCATAAAATAATATTTCCATTTTCACTTTTTTTATTTTTTTTAAAATTTAAACATTAATGAAAATAAAATAAAATAATGGATAGTTTTTTTTTTATTCTCATAAAACCAGTTTCCTTTTCTTAATTTATTATATTTTTTAGAATTTACTTGAATTGTTAGGAAAAATAAAAAAAACTAAAATTAAAATTGCAATGGTAATGTTTCATTTTTTAATAGTTTTGTTAAAAAAAAAAAATAATTAAAAAAAAAAAAAAAAAACCAATTAATTTAAACAGAATGGTTTACACATCTAAATTTTTTTTTAATAAAATACTATAAATGACAATATAGATTATTTTTTATTTATAATTTAGGGAACAGGTCAAAAAATGGTTTTTTTTAAAAATATAAAAAAAAAAAAAAAAAATATAAATTAAAATAAAAATACAAATATTTTTTTTTAAAAAAACAAAAAATTTGTTACATACTTATAAAAAAATATTAGATAAAGAATAATAAATTTAAACAAATAAAAAAATGAAAGTTAATTGCCATTTACCAAATAATGAAAATCAAACCGTAGAGTTTGATTTAAATCCAGAAAAAACATCAATCCATGACCTCAAGAGCCTAATTTTTGATAAAACCGGAACTCCAATTCATAACCAAATTGTATTATATTTTATTAAATATTAAAAATAATTTTAATCAATAATTATACTAATTAAAATTTTTTTTTCTTTTTTTTTTTTTTTTTTTTTTAGATTGAAATGGACAAAAAGAAATTAACAACAAAGTATGACAAAAAGAAATTATCAAACTTTAAAGTTTCTGAAAATTCCGATATTAGAATGATGTATGACCTTGAAGGTGGTTGTGGAGGAGGTTGCGACATATGTGTATGTTTAATTTAAAAAAAAAAAAAAAAAAAAAAAAAAAAAAAAAAATTCTAATACAATTCAAAAATCTATTTTTATCTTAGGGGTTAGGTGGGGGATGTCATTGTGTTGTCCAATAATTTTGAAAATATCAGCGGGTTGTGCAAAATAAATATCTTATAAACTAAATAAATTTCATTCCATTTTCAAAAAAGAAATTTTTTTTTTTAAATTAAACAATATTTTTTATTTTCATTTTTATTTATTTTTTTTTTTTTTTATTCTTTAAAAGTATAAAAAAGCTTTTTTTTTATTTTTTTTTTTTTTTTAATTTTATTTTTTTTTTAATTTTTTTAATTTTTTTTTTTAATTAAGAAAATATCTAATTTTTTTTTTTTCTATTTTAGAATATAGATCATATCAAAGGAAACATAATTTAAAAAACCTCCAAATAGGGGAAAAGGACTTTTTTATTTTAAAATAAAAAAATAAAAAAAATAAAAAAAATAAAAAAATAAAAATAAAAAATAATTGAAAAATGAATTAAAACTAAAAATTAAAAAAAAAAAAAACATTTTATTTTAATAATTGAATAAAAAATTATTTAAAGTAAAATAAATAGATAATAAAAATGAAAGTTAATTGCCAACTACCAAATATTGAAGAGAATATATTAGAATTGGATATTGATAATAATAATTCAATTAGTGATATAAAGTCAAAAATTTATAACCTTCATGGAATTCCAATTGAACACCAAATTGTAATTTTTTATTTTAAATAATAATAATAATAATAATAATAATAATAATAATAATAATAATAATAATAATAATAATAATAATAATAATAATAGTAATAATAGTAAAAGAATTAAAAATAAATATCAATTACTAATATTATAAAACTTTTATTACAGATTGAAATAGATAGTAAAAAATTACCAACAAGATTCGATAAAAAGAAACTATCAAATTTCAAAATAACAGATTCCCCAAACATTAGAGTCCTCTATGACCTTAATGGTGGTTGTGGCGCTGGTTGTGATTGCTGTGGTTTAGGTGGAGGTTGTCATTGTACAATTTTATAATTGGACTACTGACAAAAAAAAAAAAAAAAAAAAAAAAAAAAAAAAAAAAAAAAAAAAAAAAAAAAAAAAAAATAATAATAATAATAAAATAAAATAAATTAAAGATTTAAATAAACAATAATCTGTTTTCTTTATTCTATAAATAAATAAATAAATAAATTTTTTAAATAAGTTAAACAATAATCTGTTTTCTTTATTCTCTAAATAATTAAATAAATTTTTTTATTTTTTTTATTTCCATATTTAAATAAAATAAAAAAAAAAAAAAAAAAAAAAAGAATAATATCGCAGCCTTTTTTTTTAATGTTTAAGCCTAAAAATAATATGTTTCCCAAAAAAACTGTAAATAAAAAAAAAATTTCATGAAAAAAAAAAACAAAATCATCTCAGAAAAAAAAAAAAAAAAAACATAAAAATGTTTGATTTTGGATCAAAATATTTTTTTACTTCCAAGGATGAAGAAGAAGAACTTGATTCTGGGAATCTTCCTGCCTTGCAACAAAAATTAATAATATTGCGATTTTTTATACGAAAACATCAACAAAACATATTGGACCTTTCTTTAGAACAACAACAATCCGCTCTACAACCTTCTCAACAACCTTCTCAGCAACCTGCTGAACAACAACCTGCTCAACTACAGCCTGCTCTGCAACTGCTCAACAAACACAAGATAGTCAGCTGACTAGTGAAGAATGGGATAAATTAAGAAACTCTTCAAGAAATAGACAAAAAGAGAAAGAGGAATCCAGTCAACAAGAGAAACTTATTTTAAATGGTCTAGAATTAGAGAAGATTGAGGATATTTATCGTCGTAGAAAATTAAGATTCAAGAAGAAATCGAAGCCATTCCACGTCCAAGATCTAATGTGTCTGTCTATTTTCACTATATTAATATTAATGGCGAAGAGGAGAAAAGACTGAATCCTGATGTACCACTTTCATTTTGGATACCTGATGATATTATTCTTGATGATGAAGAAATTCCAAAGGTAAATATAGTAGATTATATTTTAGAACCTGAAATTATAAATAACACCACAACCACCACAACAAATCAAGAAATTGATAAAAATAAAAATGAAGAAAAAGAAAAAGAAAAAGAAAAAGACGATTCATTTGTAATTTTTTGTATTGATGTTAGTGGTAGTATGGGTTTATCAAGTAATGTTAGAGGTGGTATTTCTTTACCTTCATCAAATAGATTTCAAGATTATTATATTTTATGAAAAAAAAAAAGTAATAGGACTTGAAAACAAAAAAAAAAAAAAAAAAAAAAAAAAAAAAAAATGTTATAGTGCTTAGATTAATCTTTCCTTTCTCTAAGATTAGAAATCTACTCAAATGAACTTTAAACAATAATAAAAGGGTTACTAATTCTATTAAAATTTTAAAGAAAAACTTATACCAAAGCTTAACAAATATTATCTAAACACTTTTATTTAATAATTAATCATATATTAAATAAAAATCTAAATATTTAAATAACTATAATGAAATAATAAAAAAAGTAATAATAAAAAGTAATAATAAAAAATTACAACCAACAAAATAATTTTTTTCTATTTATTAAATCAAAAAAAAAAAAAAATAAAAAAATAAAAAAATAAAAAAGGACAATTAACAAATTTTAAAAATATACATTTAATTTATTTATTTTATTATATTTTATTTTATATTATTTTATTTTAAATTAATCAAAAAAAAAGAAAAAAAAAAATTAAATTTACTTTTTGTTTTTCTTTCGTCCATGTAATTCCAAAACCACAAAATCAATTTTGGTTAAATAAAAAAAAAAAAAAAAAAAAAAAAAAAAAAAAAATTTCCAATAAATTCCAATTCAAATAATAAATACAACAACAATTTTTAATTCTTTTTTTAAAAAATTTAATAAAAATTAATAATTCGACTTTTCCTTAAAAAACATTGCATTTTCTTTTAAAATATACAAATTATAATTCTTTCCAAAATGCACAAACATGTGAAGGATCTATTCTTTTAATTTTTTTTTATTTTTTTTTTTTTTTATATTTTATTTTTTTTTTTTATTAATTTTTAATTTTTATTTCCTTTATAGATCTTTAAAAAAAAAAATTATTTATTTTATTTTTTTAAAAAAAAAAAATATTTAAAGTCAATAAATTAGAAATTAAAATAAATAATTTTAAAGAAAAAAAAAAAAATATAAATTAAATAAATAAAAAGCTATACAAATAATAAAAAAAAAAAAAATGAAGGTTCATTGTAAATTAGCAAGTAATGAAACACTTGACTTTGATGTTGATGATAAAAATACATCTTTAGAGGATTTAAAAGAAATGATACATGATAGAACTGGAACTGACACACACCTTATTAATGTATGTAAAAAATTAACCTATTTTTTTTAAGATATTAAAAGTAAATTAATATTAATATATTAATTTTTTTTTTTTTTTTTAGATTGAATTGGAAAATAAAAAATTACCTTGTAGATATGATAAAAAATCATTATATAAACTTCATATTGAAGAATCCTCAAATATTAGAGTTATATATTCTATGGCTGGTGGTTGTGTAAGTAGTAAAAATTAAAGTAAAATATAAAAAAAAAAAAATAAACTTGGAAATACTGACAAAAAAAAAAAAATAATAATAAAATTGTAGGATTGCCTCGGTTGTGGTTGTGATATATGTGTAAGTTTTAAAAATTTTTAATTATTTCCCAAAAAAAAAAAAAAAAAAAAGTTAATACTAATTTATTAATATTATAAATAGGGTTGTGGTGGAAATTGTAGATGTTCGATTATGTAGGAAATCAATAAATAAAAAAAAATAAAAAAAAAGATATTAAATTAAAATTTTAAAGTGTTTCCAAAAATATATATTCGTCTTTTTAATAAATGCATATGTGTTATTTTAATTAAAAAAATTAAAATTTTTTTTTTTTTTTTTTTTTTTTATTTTTAAATTTTTAAATTTTTAATTTTCTTTTTTTTTTTTTGTTTTTTTTATTTTTTCCTTTTCTTTTTTTATTTTTTTATGTTTATTTATTATTATTATTAATTGTATTTTATAAATGAAATGAAAAGAGATAATAAAATGGATAGAAAGTATGATATTAAATTGTTTTATATAATTTAAAATAACATATTTAAAAATACATTACACTAACATTTTTACTCTTTTTTTTTATAGTGTAAAGAATAGAAATATATTAGGTTTTGAAGAAGAAGAAAACTTTAAAAATAGTTTAAATAATTATGACAGAGGTGGTAATGACCAAAAAATAAACTCAGAACAATTATTTTTACAACAAAATGATCAAACCATTGAAGCAATGAATCAAAAAGCAAATATTTTAAAAAGAGTATGCTTTACAAAATAGTTTTTCAATATTACACTTTAAAGGAAATTAGTTTAACACTTTAATAACTTTTGAAAATAATAATAATAATAAAATAATAATAATTATAATAGGTAGTTTTAGATATTGAATCACAAGTTCAAGAAAGTAATTCACTTTTAGATAATTTAAACGCAGATATGTCAGGTGCACAAGCATTACTTTCAGGTACAATGAAAAAATTAACAGATTTATCAAAAACAGCAACAAGTAGTCATATGATGTATTTAATTTTCTTTGTAGTCTTCATTTTCTTTTTAATTTATTTAATTATATCTTTTACAAGTTCCAAGTAAATAAATTGGCTTATATAAAAGAAAAAAAAAAAACAGAATTAAAAAATAGAATTAAAGAATTAAAAAAAGAAAATATATGTACTTAACAAAAAAAAAATAAATAAATAAATAAATGAAAGCGATATTTGTATAATAAAACAATGATTATTAAAAAAAGTAATTTTATTTATTCATTTCATAGTCATTATCACTACTATTAAAACTATAATTATTTTCAATCTGTTCTTTTTCTTGTTGATATTTTTCTTCTTGTTCTTCTTCTTCTTGCTCCTCCTCCTCTGTACCATATTGATTTCTATAATTTAAAACTTCAATAACGGTATCAATATATTCAATAGCTAAAGAACAAAATAAAGGAGTTGTACCAAATTCGTAATGTGATGATTTATGATAAAATAATAAAAATTCGGTTTTATATTGTAAAATTTGTTTATCAGTGTTGGCATTATTTCTTTTTAATAAATAGTCAAATTTAATTTGTTCTAATGAATCAACCTTTGAACTAAAATATGGTATTGATAAAAATGTAACCTCTTTTTCTTCTTGATTTTCATTTTCATTTTCTTTTTCTATTTGATTTTCTTTTTGTTTTGTTTGTTGACCTTGATGTAACTTTGATTCTAATAATTTCGAATCCCTCCAAAAGAATCTAAATTCAGTATCACAATCATATAATATATAACCTTTCCAAGATAGGATATCTAAAATGTAAAAGGTATTTTCAGTATCTTGAAATATGCAATCTAATATACAATGCTGATTTTGGGGTGGACATGATTCTCTTGATTCTTCACTACCAAATGGTAATAAACTTTTAAATCTCTTTAAAACTTGACCATTCTCTGCTGATCTAACTATTGTCCAATCATTCTGTGAGATTACTAAACAACGATATCCAAGTGGTACAGGTACACAATACCATTCTCTCTCTAAAGTAATTGGTATATGTACCATACCCTCTGCTAACATTAAATGATTTGAATATAATAAATCTTGTTTAGTTGATTTATTTTGTTGTTTTTTTTTATTAATTTCTTTAAATTTATCTTTTTTATTATTATTATTATTATTATTATTATTTTTACTATTATTATTATTACTATTATCATAAATATTTTCATCTTCATTCATTGAAACATCATCATTATTATTAATATTATTATTACTATTAGTAGTAGTATTAGTATTTGTATTAATTTCAATTGAAGTATCATTTGTTGGTAATGTAATTAATTGTCTAACATGTGATAATAAGCTTCTTCTCTTTTCTTTTTGTCTATCTAAAAAGTATTGAATTCTCTTTTCATGTTGATTTGAATTTATTGATTTATATTGTTTTAATCTTGTATTTTCTTCTTTTTTAAAATTAGAATCCGGATCAACTATAAATGATGTATTTGAAAATACATTTGATAATATGTCATCATCTTCATCATTGGTTTGTTGTTGTTGTTTTTGTTGTTGTATTTGTTGATTCATTCAAGAATAATAAATAAAAACAACGAAAAAATTAATTTTTGGTTTTTGAAAATTTTACAAACACAAAAAAAAAAAAAAAAAAGATAAAAAATAAAAAATAAAAAATAAAAATAAAAAAATAAAATAAATAAAAATAAAATAAAAAAAATTTAAACATAGAAAATATCCTTTTTAAATTAAAAATCCTTATTACCAAAACAATAATTTTAAGAGAATTATTTTGCCACCAACAATTAATTAGAAATAAACACAACAACCAAATTTGCAAAAATACATTTTTTTTTTTTTTTTTTTTTTTTTTTTTTTTTTTTTTTTTTTTATTTTATTATAATCTAATGAGCTATCAAATATTCTCAATACAGTATTATAAAAAATATAAATAATAATAAATTACAAAAACACTGCAATCAAAAAAATAAAAAAAAATAAAAAAAATAAAAAAAATAAAAAATAAAAAAAATAAAAAAATAATAAACTACCACCAAAAGTTTTGAGGGAAGCAATGTAAAAGTTTATGGTTAATAGTCTTTTTTTTTTTTTTTTATTTAAAATTTCCAATAATAATAATAATAATAATAATAATAATAATAATAAAAATAAAAATAATAATATTAATAATATTAATAATAATAATTTAACTCCTAATTTGACATTTTTTTTTTTTTTTTTTTTTTTTATTATTTTTTTTTATTATTTTTTATTTTCTTATTGTTTTTCTTTTTCTTTTTCTTTTATTCTAATAAAAATTCGTTATTTGCTGTTGTTTAAATTTATTTCTTTCTGCTGATCCAACCTAAGAGAGCTAAAAGGAGAACA